>NW_028278530.1:0-86715 GCF_059751315.1 Micrasema longulum | reverse complement strand
TATGTGTTTTTTGTACTAAATGCGATTTTGTTTTAAGAAATAAACTCTTTGGAAAATGTGTGTTTTTTGTATTTATTTCTATAGATATTATGTAGCATATTTCTGTAGGTAGTCAAGAGAAATAATGAATTATTACCTACAGCCTGTTTAGAAGACAATAGCGTTGAAGGGGCTGGTGGTATTTTGATTTTTCTCATATGCTAGTATCACTGACCAATTGTTGCAAAATACGACATGAAAATAGATTTAAAAAGACTCGCACAGCAGAATGAGGAAGGTCATTGTTTTTTTTAAAAAAAATTAAATAAATATTATCTTAAGTGTGGGTGCATTTCAAAAGAAGAAAGTTAAAAGAGATACAACTCATAATATTTCAGTAAAACAGAGCGGGACAAAGTTATTGAAAACATGTGTTGGCATGTGTAAGGAAGGATTCTATTCTATAAAAATATTTATTGTTTTATTGCAATGTTCAGGGTCATACTAAGGGGGCTAACAAGGGTGAGTTTTTAAATTATGTCCGCTGATTTATTAAAATTCTATTGCTATTATTTTTTATTTTATTTGTTTCTAAAATTTCTAATCTATTTAACATTGTACCTTTACTTTCTACGTGTAAAATTTGAATGTCTTTTGAATTGTCAACGTTGTTGTTTGAATGTCTTTTGATTTGTATCAATTATGTTTTGATTCACGTAAATGTGATGCATAGTTTGAAATATCGTCACTTAATCTATGTGAAGCTAAATGTTCTTTCAGTCTATGTTTATTTGCTCCCGCTTTTTCCTATGTATATATGAACTAGGAAAATTACATGTTATTTCATATATTACACTTTTTTTTAAATTTGTTGGCTTGATATTTACTATTAATTAATGTTTGGCCCAAAGATTTATTATTATTATGATTGCAATATCATCAGATGCCGTATTTTATATTAGTTTTAATATTTTATTCCTATATTTTTACCATAACATAGCTTTTTGATAATAAAATATTATATATTTTCTTAAAAGTGGTTTAATCAAAACTCATTTTGTTCCTATCGAGTCATATTAAAATGTATTTTGTCAAGTGGTTGCATCAGAACATGTTTTTTCCGTAACTATTTATCATTTATTTCCTAAAATAAAAGTTAGTACATCTTTCTGTTTAACTCTATACTTTTTCTACGCTACGCAAAAAAGACAAATGTGGACAAAATACAATTTGATATGTTGCTCCTCAGATATATAAATGTACTTAATTTGTTTATGATGTATTCCTCACTGGGAAATCCCGTGCCGAGGATTATTATCGTCTCTATGCCTCCTGAGAGCCGTAACCATGCTTGCCTACTTTACAATGCACCACTGCTGACTGTTCATCAACAATTCATGATAGAACTACGGGATGTGAAAATGACTTGGGAGGATGCACAGGATCTGGCAGCTGACGGAAATGTCTCGAGGCTCTTTGTGGACACCTTATGCTCTAACTAGGGAGTGAATTGGAATGCTGATGAAATATATTTATTTGAGTTATGACAAAATAAAAAAATTGTCTGAATTTTTCTGTTTAATAGCAGTAAAAATTGGAATGAAAAAAATATTTTTGCTTCTTCTTTTATGTATGATGCTTCTTCAAATTTAAAAATGGATTGAAACATAAAAGCGAAATTCTCAAAGAAAAATATATTTACTTGGTAAATATGGTAGTTTTTTTTTTTCCTTTTTTGTGACTTTGTAAACTCTATTCAAATAAAATCATTTAAAAATATTCACATTTAATAATATTATATCATGTCGTCATCGTCAATTATCCGGTGCATTGGTAAGTTTTATGCAGCTTATATTATGACTATTACATGGGGGTCGGGTTGATGATCAATCTTATGATTCAGTTGCCAGTAGAAATTGCAGCGTTAAACCAAATGGTTGTCATGTAAGCATTACAGGTTATTAATATTTAAATAAGACTTTTGGAAACAAAATTACAATTTATTATTATTAGTAGAATAAATAAAACTTTATTTTTCATAGTGCATATGTTTTTTATAATCACAACACAATTACATTAGCCAAGCGGAAAGAACTTCTAGAAGTCTATTTATTGTACGTGATTATATCTTAATAAATACTATACAAAACGAGAGTTTAGTATGATTACTAATAAAAATAAAAATTTATGAAACCTCTGGGTAGGTGCCGTGAACGGTAGGTGCGTTGGTTTAAGTTAATGAATTTGTTGGTTGGTAATCGTCGAACATGGACGGAGCTTTACATTTTTTTCAACCGCGGTGCTAGTTCCTGTCTTTTCGTAATGGCCGCTGGCTGACGTCACTGTGGGATCTTTTCCTGGTGAACTCGAACATAAACAGTTTTAAATGAATTCTCTGTGTTATTAGTGCGTTTTATACATTTAGGATAATGATTAAAATGGAAAGTGATAAGACTATAGAAGATGTGAACAGTAATTCTCAGGTACAGTGTCTTTATTTCAACTAAACGCTAGTCAGCTTGTCAAAGTGTCAGAGGCTAAGCTTGCACCGCCATCTTTTCAACAACACATTTTGCCTCTTTTCTTCCCGTATCGAAATGTTTGTGCCGTTCCGTGTTATTTTGTACGTTTTAAAACAAACGGCTGCTCGCGCATTACAGTGGAATAAAATTACAAGCGCGGTTTAATTAATGAGTGTCGTGTAATAAGGATTTCCCCATTATTCGGTCCGCAATGCAGGGGCCGCGATTTATGTCAACTTTACCGCGATATAAACATATTTTGCCGTAATATATAACTAAAAACATGAATAAATAACGACTTGCGATGACTAGGGAACGTTTTCAGCTGTAAAATATAATTCTTTAATCGTCTTATTTGGATTCTTCGGAGAGTTTTTTAGTGGCTTCTTTCGGACTGAAGCTAAATGTCAGGAGATGCCACGGGCCGTGCGAAATTCTTCGACCTCCACAAAAGAGAAAACGGTATCAACCTTGTGTACTTATTTTGTTTGGCGGTGTCATGTCGGGCATCCTTTATCCGAGTTTCTCTCGCTTTAAAAAGTAATAAAGCGACCAGGAAATGGAAGAAAGCGGTTCCGTTATCAACATGGATAATTTCAACCATAAACATGAACCAACATCTTTTGTTTTTTTCCGCAAGTTAAATGACCCTTCAAACGAACAATAGTCCCGTATTTTCAAAATAAATTATCTTGTCACGCTTTTTTCCGATTATTTTTATTAAACAGAGATAAGATTGTTTATGAAATTGTTATTTAAGATATCTTTATTTAAGTACGTACCTACACTATTTATTTTTTTTTTCAATATTTTTGTATTTTTTTTCATCATTAAGTAATAAAAGGCGAGTGATATCGATTTATTCTATTTATTTATTCTATGGACATTGTTCATTTATACAATTCATAGGGTATTATATTACAATATAAGAATAGTTAAAATCATTAAAATAGAAAAAAGAAACATTGACAAACATAAGGGACACCGAGACAAGATCTGGACTATTTATTTAGTGCTCGTTTAAAACGTTGTAAACTCAAACTAAAAAAAGACCAGATCTTGTCTCGAGTTAACAATACGACAAAGATGGGTCGGGTCATTGGAGAATTAAGGCCAAAGTTTGTTCTATGCTGATCGATGAACAGTACTTCATTGTTTCTCAACCTAGGAGTCAGAATATGGAATTTTATCTGTCCAGTAATGATGACACATCGATAATACCATTTAGTTAGCCGAACATATATATGGAGTCAATATTAGTTCTATGTTTTTGTAAACTAGAAATATTTAACATTGTCTATATCAGCATATCAATGGTTTTCTCTCTCTAGTCCAAGCATCCACGCTACTTTTTGAAGCAAGCGATGTTAAACTGATTTATGCGATTGACATAGAATGGAGACCAGACCACGGAGGCATATTCTAGAAGAGGGAGAACAGTTGAGCAAAGAATTTTGATAGTGCGGACATTAGTAAAATTACAGGATATTCTACTAATGAAGCCAAGTAATTTCAGTGATTTATTTACTGTATTTTCTATATGCTCGTTGTATGTCAGTTTTAAGTCCAAAACAACTCCTAAATCTCTGATGGACTAAACTACATCAGTTTTGGAGTTTTCTATTAGGTACTCGAAAAAAATCTGTTTTGTACTATGAAATGTCATTATTTTGCATGTTTCAATATTTAGTTCTAATCTATTGACTTTACACCATCGCTTAAAAGAGTTAATGTCTGATTGAAGAAAAAAACAGTCTTGTAAAGTTTGAATTATTTTAATAATTTTATTGTCGTCCGCGAAGAGCCAAAAGCGAGAGTTAGATAATTATTTAGCAACTTCATTCATTATCAAATTGAAAAGCAGAGGATTGGCATTTATCTGATATATATTAAGAAACTTGCATTACCAAAAATAGCAAACAAAAATATCTTTTTATTTATGAAGTGAGATGTTTTTATAAAAACTTTATTACCGCAAGTCGGTTAAAAAATATTTATTTTAATAAAAATCATGCTGTAATTAATAATTTTGAAAAAAAAATTCACTGTACTTTATCGGGATTCCTTTTTCAAACTTATCGACATCACCCACTGGTAATATTCATTATGCATTGACCATAGAACATTAAAAAAAAGAAAAACATTATAAAAACCCCAAAACAAGGATGTCATTCATAAACTACAAAAGAAGTTAAGTTACTAAGTTCACAAAGCTTGGATTTTTACTTGCAATTTCAACCTAATGTGTGATACTTTGTCAATGTCAGCGATAACACCAATTAGGTACTTAGACACTTACATCGTGTCATAAATGTAAACCAATCTTTGTTTAAAATGGAAAAAAATGAATATATAAATAAAATAAATAAAACCCAATGCCCAGCGGCATCAGTACCAAGTCAGTCCCCCATTTGGATTTTACAACTTAGGTTCTTATTTCGAAAATGATGTTTTTAACAATTGAAGAATTTTTGCTCAACTGTTGACAATATTTTTGTTCGGTATGTCCAAGAAGAAGCTCGTTATAAAAATGAATAAATGTATGGAGAAAACCACAAACTAAAATGTCAACTAATGTTTCCTCATTATATCAGAGATCTCGCTATTTCCTTTATCTTTATAAGCAAATTCAATTGTAATTGTATGGTTATCAATATTATTTTCAATTTATTTTTCTGTAATTCCTTTATCAATAATAAATAATACTAAAATAGCGATCTGGTTTGTCTCTGGTTTCAAGAGGATATTTATGCCGAATTCTAAAACTTCTTTGTAAAGTAAATCTACGTCGCAACTGCCCCCGTCCGTCTTTGTCACATAAAACGAATTCAAATTCGGAAAATTTAAATTTCATGAGTATGGTAAATTTAAAATCAAAATTGGAATAGACTAGCGAGCATTCGTTTAACTTAGGTTCTGGTAAAAAACAAAATCAAAAATGTTAATACATTCGGATGAGAAAAGATGGGGAGATGTGGATGTTACACAGTGTGTAATGTGGCCACTTAAACCAGCCAGTGACTGGTCATAAGCCCTGTAAATACCTTGAATTCCATATTCCCTCAAAAATGTTTTCCCTCTCTGTTACAGCAAATTTACATTTTTTTTGTTCAAAAATCTCAAACTAGAGAGTGAATTTTTGGGGTCCATTTCGTAATGGCACTTTTACTTGTAATGTCTGCAGACAGAGAGGGGAGATGACTCACCTTGTCCCACTCTCTATCTCTCTAGTTCCGCTCCGCTGGTGCGCTCTACACTTTTTGCTCAACACTACCTGCTTATGAGTATTACTCCAGACTCGGGGGATGCCAACCATCGGCTGTTGTCACAAAATAATTAAAATAAATATTTTTGATCAACAACAAACCATCGTGTCGTTTCCCCATAGGGGTTGTCAGAGGAGATAGAACGCCATATCGCTCTGTCTTCGCATACAGACCTCGTTTCCGCTACATTTCATGCACGCGCGCCGCTTGTCACTACTTTTAACATGTTCATCTTTCAGCATTTGTTGGATTTGGTCAAGCCATGTTTTCCTCGTTTTTTGGATCCATCAACATTCGCATCGTAAATCGTTTTAGCTGTTATTTCGCCGTCCATTCACTCTACATGTCCAAACCAATGCAGGACTACTTTCTCAATGTTAATTAATTATTATCTCGTTTTGTCATGATCGTAGAACAATGACGCATGTGATTTTCTTCTTAACATGGTAGGGGTTTAAATTTTTTTTGACACTGTCAACTTCAAAATATAAGTTCGAAAATATATCCGTTGAGGCATATTCTAAAAGAGAACGGACAACTGAGCAATAGAGTGCTTTAACTGTGAACATATTAGTAAAGTCACTAGATGTCCTGCTAACAAAACTGAAGAGTTTTAGCCACTTATTAATCATAGTATCAATATGTTAATTAATGGTATGTTTATAGTCCATGATAACTCCGAGGTCCTTAATAAAAGACTTAGAATATGTCCAAATCTTTCTAGACAAATACTTCTAGAGAGTTTAACAAGATTTACAAATATTTTAACCCTTGGCAATGTATCATATAGGACACTGGTTGCATTTTTTCTCATTTACTAATACACGAGTAAAACAGCATTCAGTTAAACCTGCTTTGCCATATTTTTCATTACTAACTGCATTATTGCGATTAATAATAAACTTTGATTAAAACAAAAAATAATAATTTTGACTGGGATTTTGAAACCTTTTCAGTCATCAAATGTTTGGTCAAATAAACCAAAGTAGGGAACGAAATGCCGAATACTCTTCTAGTGAAACTGAAAGCCTGTTGACTGTCAACAGGCCGGCTTCTCCTGAAGAGTTTTAAGTGGTTTCCTCTCCACATAAGCAAATGCTGAGAAGTTCCTAATTAGCCCACATTAGCATATCCTTTCTGTTCCCAACAGTTTTAGATTAAATTAAAGTAATATAATTGCAGAAAAATCAATTTGTTGAAATATAAACCTTGTATATTATAAGCAAGGTAAAAAATAAAGCAACTCCCATATAAAAAAAAAACATCTAACGTTTAAAAAAAAATTTTTTTTGTCAAAATAAGGGTTAACAGAGATTTACTTTGTCTTTGAGAAAGGCATTTACATTTGTCATTTGCTCGTTTAATGGTCAATCTTAACAGGTCCACTGGAAAAATATATTTATATTGTAAAGAAAAAAAAAAGTAGTAACATTTACAGTATTACTGCGTCAAATAATGAAGAGTCTAGCTTGTCATAGGAGTTGGTGTAAGAAATACAATGTTGAGCCACACCTCGACATTGGAGTACTAAGGGTTAATGAGTATTTTTCTTTATTTTCAGTTTCCCGTGACCGTCCTATATGATTCCAATAGGAGAAAGGACTCTTCGGGTACGCAGGAGCGAGAGAGAGAGGCTCACAGAGCAGAGAGAGAAGCATGTCTGGCCTACTTTTCCGGGTGGAATGAAGCCGACCAGGTAATTTATTTTTTTTATAAATAGAAATATTAGCGTTCTTATAATTTACTAAAATATTTCAACGGGTGGTAAATAACTTTTAAATTAGAACATGGAAATCAAGTTGGGGTTGAGTGGGATTTGAACCTCTGATCCGTGAGTCCGCAACACTAGCCACGATTTCTCAATCAAAGCTAGACTGGCAGTGCACAATGGGTTTTTAAAAAAATATTATAATATACACGGCACGCAGGATCAATGGAATATGGTACTATTACATACAAACAAGTTATTTTAATATTTTGTAGTGCAGTTATTGGTGTATTTTTTTTTTTATTGTTTAATATTTGACACATGTTTTTTTTTCTACACAATCGACTTTTATAATTTTTTTATGTCATAGCTGTTGTGCTTGGAGAGTGACTTACACTGTAATTTGAAGTTTGAAAATAATAATACAGTAATACTAATTAAAATAGCAAGCTATTTTTTCTCAGCTTCAAAAAATTTCTTTGAATGTACTTTGAATTTATTTACTGATATATTAGTTTTTAGTTCATTGGGGAGATTATTGTAATTTTTATTCCTTTAAAAACAAAACTATCTTGACCATGATTATTATTATATTATTGTTCATTCCTTTCTAGGTCGAGTTTGTGAAGCAATTGCTGGAACGAATGTGTCACTACCAACATGCCCATATCAACACTTACCTCAAACCTATGCTACAGAGAGATTTTATTACATTATTACCAAGTAAGTACTTGTACGTTGTAACTAATATTTTAATTTATCAAACAGTCATTGGTTCAGAAGGGTTTTCCCATGTAAACAAGAGTTCTACTATTTGTTACCTTGCAAGGATAGAGGTATTTCGTTGGTTTAGAGTGTAAACCTGCTATCTGCTCCAGAATGGATGAGGAAGTTCTGTGATTTTATTTTTAGGTATTGTATTATCATTGCTATGATTTTCTTAAGTTTTGTAATTTTCAATTTACTCCGCCCGTGACGTCTCTAGTCGTCGTCGGTGAGTTGTCTTCACATTTAAAAGGTGAACCCCGCACGTATGAAAACACGCTAAACATGGCTTCCCAAAAACCGGGAATATATCAAAACACATAATTGATTGGCTGTTTTCAACGGCTGTTCACTAGAACTTGTGACGTTGTTGAGTACAGTAGGACCTCACTTATCTGGGCCCCCGCTTATCCGGTGATTGCGGTAATATGGACGGATGAGGGGGGGGGGGGTGTCGACTAAGACAGTGGTCCCAACCTTTTGGTCGCCGCGGACAGGTCCACGTTTCATAATTTTACCGCGGCCCACTGAGGGAGGGGAGGGGGGACACATTGAATGAATCAAAAAATATAATTAATAACAATACATAATAATAAAATTTAAAACTCATAGTGACAAATAATACAAGGTTTGTGGGAAAAATGAAAAGGTATATAATAACAATGAAGGATTGTTTCAGATAATTTTTAAATTTTCTTTTGGATTCATGGGTATTTTCAATATTTTTAAGGTTCAACGGAAGGTTGAAAGTATTGCGCAGCTTTCCTATATTTTTTAATTCACTATTTAAGAAATCTCCATTGAAGGAGCTTTGAAACTTTGAAAAAGAATTGTGAGATTTCTAATTATGCTTCACCAACTCAACGGAGAATGCCAAGTTTGCGGTGTCAAGTATAATCGAAATCTGTTTTTGAGAGATTTAGAGACGGTTTTGAATTATGCTATTATTTAGGTAGGTAGGTTTTTATGTATAGTTTATTTTAACAGCAATAACAAATTTTCCGTTTTTGGTGGAAATTTTTAAATTTGCTTCTAATACCCTCAAAGATCCTGTTTTTTTGTCCAGATTGTCAAAGCCCTGCTCTAGTTTAATTTTATTATTTTTTTCATACGAAGTACTTGGGTTGTACAATTAAATGCTCTGAATTTTACCACATGTAAGAAAACGATTTTTGTATCCAATTTCCCGTAGCACTGAACTTCCTCAATATACAGGAGACAATAAAAAGACTGCAAAAAATTAAATATAACCGCAATCAAAAATATTGAAACTAATTCCAAATATTGTTTATCGCAGTTAAAGGCCTCGAACACATAGCAGAGAGCATCCTGTCATATCTGGACGCGCGCTGGCTATGTGCAGCGGAGCTCGTGTGCCGGGAGTGGCAGAGGGTCATCTCCGAGGGGATGCTGTGGAAGAAGCTGGTGGAGAGGAAGGTCCGCACAGACTCCCTCTGGAGGGGGCTGGCCGAAAGAAGAGGATGGTAAACATATTACATTCATTCATCTTCACTGATTGTACGGTAATTTTAAAATCAAAATTGGAATAGACTAGCGAGCATTCATTTTATTCAGTTTCGGGTCAAACATAAAATCCAAGATGTTAATACATTCAGTTGAGAAAAGTTGAGTAAAAATTAAAGTGGCCTCTTAAATCAGCCATCACAGGTCATAAGCACTGTAAATGCCTAGACTTCCATAATCCCCTCTCTGTTGCAACAAATTTAGATCTTATTCAAATAAGTTAAAAGTCACCTCAGAACGCTCAAGATTATGTGGTTTTTTTGCTAAACGAGTTCATTAAAATAAGCTTCAAATAAAATGCACAATAAAATAAAAGACTGCCCAAAATAAAAAGGGTTTGATGAAGAAATGAAATGATACATTTAATGTTTCTTTTAGGATACATTTTCTATTCAAACCCAAACCTGGCTCTCTACACCCGACACACTCCTTCTACAGAGCGCTGTTTCCACAGATTATACGGGATATAGATTCTATAGAAAACAATTGGCGGATGGGAAGGCATAATTTGCAGGTCAGTACCAATTACCACTATTTCTTTTTATGGTTCCACACAACGGCAGAGGTCATCGTCATTGCAGTTTTTATTTTGTCCGCAGTCGCTCTAAATAAGGATTTAGAGCTACAGTGGAACCACTCGCTAAAGTTTTTAAGCCAGGAGATATGTTGACTTCATACACTTTGTTTTCCTTCAACTTTTCATTGTAATATGATACTGACTATTTTGTACTTCTCTCCCCACTTAAAAAGTATTCTATTATTTTTTTCATATGTATATTTCTATAATATTTTTTTGAACTGTTTTATTAGTGCTCGTTTTTAAATCCGAAAATTATAAATGAGTTGCCTTAATTTGAATACAACTTTAGTTACTTAATATATTATATGTAAATTTACTGGAGACAATAAAAACTATATAAATGAATAATTTTTTATGATATTGTAGTGGTTTTAAAAAAAAAATTTTTTTTTTAAGGTATACATGATTTTTAAGTGACTTATCCAAACAAATGTAAACTACTGTACTACACACTTGTAGTGTTATAGGACGTGTGACTCCAGATCAGAAGTTTGCGCGTTCAAATCACGTCGGGGTCACCATTTATAGGATGGGTCCGCGTGAGTTAATTTGAGGTTAAATAAGAAAGATGGATTACAATCGAAGTTATTTATTAAGAAGGAATTTACAATAGCGAGCACTGGCGGAGAGCTGTGGGCAGGCGACACGAAATGCCAAGATGAAATGTAGTTTAATATCTCGTCCGAGCTAACGTTGCAGCGGACTATGCGTTGCGGGCCAAAGCGGAGTTTGGTCCTCTCAACCTCACGGCTGTTGATGTTGCTCGCCACACTGTATTCCAAGGAATACCTATCTTCTTTGAGATATGCGTATTAAAAAAATGTGTTTAATCTCTTTTGTCTCGACAATTTCTTCATTCAAATGACCGAGATTGATGCTATTTTGTATGGTGAAAAATATTTAATCGTAATCTCAAATGCAGAAAGAAAAAATCTTGCGTTGTATTCAAATTATGGAGATGTAACATCATTAGAATTGTAAAAATCCACTCTGTATATTTAATAAGTTTTCAATGTTATTCCTGGTTTGTGATAATACCCTATTGTTTACACGAGGAAATACCAGTTGTGATATTGATAATATGTAACAAATGACTTGCAAACAGAAAACAAAAGTACAAACCATAAACGCATTTTGTTATAAGTTCTGCCCCACATATTTCTAACTGGAATACAAACATCCACACTGACATTGCTTTTTATGACTTGTTTATTGAGTCAATTCTCTTGTAACAAATACATACACATACAAAACACATTACTCGTCACATTGCTAAAGTTGTTTATAGCTTTCATTTTTTTGCGATTGAATTGTGTTGTAACATAACACTAGACATTTCTCTAGAATTTTCTGTGCCGAGGCCAAGAATAATACATTTCTGTGTGTTAAATAGAACCAGATCCCCGGATAAGTGTTTTCAACTAGCTGCTTTCGGGTAAAAATCCCTAATGCAGAAATCGAGTTGAGAGAAGTCCGCCTCATTACGTAGTGGTAGACGTTTTCGCCTATTATCCTCGAGAACCTGGGCTCAATGTGAAATATTGATTTTAAAGGCTTTTTAAACTGCATTCATTGTCCCTTGACTGGCACCTGAAGTGTACAACTGATCATCTTACCTTCGTGTAGCAAAAAACGATCAAGATTCTCCGTGGTTGATGTATATATGCTATGCCCTTTGCACCATTAGGTGCGGAAAAGGAAACCAATAAATAAAAGGGGACATTACACCGGTTTGTGTTCCTGTGGCTAGTATTGCAGACTCACGGATCAAAGATCCGAGGTTCAAACCCTACTTTCCCTCATCTCGATTCCCATTTTCTATAACAAGTTATTTACGAGTCCTTTTAAATGGCCCCCAAAATGCTCGGGTTAATTACGAGGACGTAAATATTTATTTTTACTGTAAAAAAATGTCGGTCTATTATCAAATCTGTTTTCTTGGAAGTCTTTCCGAAATGAATTGATTTATGTGAGTAACGAGTTTGTGATGTAATTTCAGAGGATAAACTGCCGAAGTGAGAATTCCAAAGGAGTGTACTGTTTACAGTACGACGATGACAAAATAGTTTCCGGCCTTCGAGATAATACAATCAAAATATGGGACAGAAAATCATTACAATGTACAAAGGTAAGTGACCTAGCTTTCATTTTTTTTAAAATAAATATTTGACTATTTCGTTTTCACCAGCAGCAACGTATGATGTCATTTTTGACATTTGCACACTCATAAAAATCGAATGGAAGAAAAAAAACCAAAAAATATTCCGGAAAAAGCGGTTTCATTATTTCAAACGTGTTTTAATTAAAATGTTTTTATTTATTTATTTAATGCACAAAATACACAATTTTATCATAGAGCACAATTATTTTTTTTTTATGTCCCGTAAGATTCAATGTTAAGTCGGGACTCTTCTATATATAAATCAAACATATTTATAAACATATTAAACAATATACAAAATAATCAAAACAATATACAAATTCATAATAGAAAAATATAAATAATGAAGATTTATACATGTCAAAAAATGGAATGCAGAAAAGTTATATAATAATACAATTGGATTAGTCTTATACACATTCTAGCTAGAGGATTTAAACTGCAAACGTCTATTGATTTAATAATAATAATAATTGGCTGATTTATATAGTGCCATTTTTGTGAAAAATCACCGCAAGGGCGCTTTACAATTGTATATGTAAACTTACATTCTCACTAAGCTAATGTGACGTATTATATTTTCTGATTTAAAATTGAGGGTACGATAAACTAAAGAAGTGAGATTTTAGTTGGGATCTGAACTGACTGGGACTGTCGATTTGGACAAGTTTTCCTCTGCCTGAATCAAATGCTGACCTAAGAGTAGATTTTCTTTGACATGTATTTTCCCTAATACAAAGGTCCGATAGGTATCTTGGAGCCAATCCATGAGGGGATTTGAATACTGTCCAGCAAAGCTTGTATTTTATTCTCTCTGGGCTTTTTAACCAGTGCAAATCTCGAAGATGTTGCGAGATGTGAGAGTATTTTTTTACTCCCGTAATAAGCCTCGCTGCTGCATTGAAAACAGATTGAAGTTTATCAGTTTGGTATTTCGGGAGATTTGCGTGTATTCCAGTACAGTAATCTAGACGCGAAACGACGATACCTAAATGTATATATGTATGTTGCCGCTGGTATAGTGAATTCAATCAGATGTTGTAATAATACCTGGCAATTCAGTGTATTTGTGAGTTAGAGTGGAGAGCTGCTCATAATATTCCGAGTAGTTATTTAACTGCGCTATCTAACAGTCTTCCGTATCTTTCTGTACCTTCCCCAGGTCCTGACCGGTCACACGGGCTCCGTGCTGTGCCTGCAGTACGACGAGCGCGTGATCATCAGCGGCTCCAGCGACGCCACGGTGCGCGTGTGGGATGCCATCACAGGGGACATGGTCAACACGCTGATCCACCACTGCGAGGCGGTTCTGCACCTGAGGTTTACCAACGGCCTTATGGTTACCTGCAGTAAGGTAACTACAATATTCAAGAAATAAATCAAATATTTACTCTACCCTACCTACACCCGATTCCCTTCTTATCCTAATAAGGAAAACGTTCTCCCACATTACCCGCTACTTGTTCCTCAAAATTTATAAAACGTGTGTCCGAGTGTGTGTTTTGTTAAACCCCTACAGAGTGCTTAATTTGGGGATTTATATTTTTTGAATTCGACGAAACTTTGCTTCACATAATGGACACACTAATGATTAAACATCAAATGATGTATAAATCTGTTTAGTATTTTAGGCTTTTTTAATGCTTAACCTAGCCAGACCAAAGGGAGGATTCAAATCCCCCATAGATCGATTTTAATTCGATACCTCAAGTATTATCAAAGCTATTTGTCGTATATTTTTTGTAATTGTGAAATTAATCGAAAGAAGTATTTTCCCGTTTTTGTTTTAAATTTTGAAAGTTTTTTTTTTTTTTTTTAAATATTAAAACAAAAAAAGACTAAAATAATACAAGTGTCAATTTCACTTTATGTACTAAGCATTCGGCAAACTAACAAAAATGAATAAAATACACGAATGAGTAAAACATGTGTACGCGAAAACATTAATAAATTATTGCACGGTCATAAAAAACTTCCAACGTTTTATTCTCCTGACGACATATACAAGTAGGCGCTGGGGTCGTTTGGTCCCCCCGTTAAGATCATGTGTAATTTTTGGATGCTTAGTAAGGGAAATGTTAAGGTCGCAATAATGTTCCAAGTAAAAATCATCACGTTTGATTTCACGTGTTCATATTAAATTGACGTTTAACCATCAATGTGGTCAGATGTGAAGCAAAGTGTAAACGCATGCAAAAAATCAAAATTCACAAATTAATCATTCTCTAGGGGGTAGAAACGATTCAGAATACCACCCCTGAAGTATGCCTTCCAAATTTTGAGTCCCTATTTAAAAATATCGGATAAAGTCCGAAGAAGGGCAAGATCGTAGAACGACAGATGTGCGAAAAATACTTTTATAGTGTACTAAATTAGACTCGACTCTAATGGACCAGTGAAGTTTCCATATTATATTTCGTGCTAAGGTTATCAATTAACTATTTTTATTGTTCCAAGTACAATAATATTATAAGGGAATAAAACATACATATATGAAAGTAGTTTATAATTTAAAATCAAAATAAAAAAGGTTATGTTAGCAGCTTCTAGTTAGTATTTACATAAATGAAAATAATATTGAAATGAAGAAAACTTACTAAAAGTAAGATCTATGTTGCATATCTAAGAACTATACAATTTGAAATTAATATTTTTTAAATTTAAAACTCCATACATTTGATGTACATGCGTCAACTGCTAGTGTATATAATAATGCCATTGTAAAATACCAATAATTCTATACTATAACTAAGTTACAATATATTCTCTCTCAGGACCGATCAATCGCAGTATGGGACATGACGTCGCAGACAGAAATAACCCTGAGGAAAGTGCTGGTAGGACATCGAGCCGCGGTTAACGTCGTGGACTTTGATGAAAAATACATTGTTAGCGCATCGGGCGATAGAACTATTAAGGTATTGTATCTAATTGCTATCTCATACTCATTCTTTCCCTTTAATCACACGAGCATTTAATCTGTTAAGCAAGAGAGAACAAATTCTATTTTCAGGAGGGGGGTTCGGGGCCCCGATTACAGTAAAAGTTAACAGCGTTATCTTCAACGGTCTATAAAGTTCAATCGTATTTTCTGTACAAAAATGGTTATAAATTAAAACATGTTTATTTATTAAACACCCAGAGGTCTCTTTCAATATACTGTTTAAAAGTACGTACACTGTGTAATTATTACAGGAGTTATAATTCAACGTGTAATCATAATTTTTACAATAAATAGGGAATTAATTGTAAAATAATAAGGGAAGAAAGAAGAATCGAACTAAACACATTAAGGGCCGGTTGCATCGACAAAAGTTAAGTTAAAGTCAGGGCTAAAGTCAAATAAAAGTTACTTTTATGCCAAAATGCGTTGCATCAAAAAAAGTTAACTAAATATTAACAAAAAAGTTACTTTTATTTAACCGGCCGCTAGGGGGCCGTTTAAAGTTAAGTTTAAAGTTAAATGCGATCTGCCATCTGTCAAAAAAGCGTCGTGAGTGTTGAAATCCATTGATCGATCTGTGAAAAGTTGCACAAAATGTCAATTTTATCTGATTTTTCGTCTTCCGATGACAAATTTATCATCAAGTATATTCTAAACCGAAAAAAAAACTGTTCTAACCACAAACGGACCATCTTTTGTGGGAAGAGTCAGACTTTATCGCAATATTTCGAATGTCAAAAAAGTGAAGAACTATTAATTATTTGAATTTTTAATTGTTAATTATTTTTCAAAACACAGGACTTGATCATCTAGAGTAAAAAGTTCTTCATTTTGTTTTAGCTTTTGCTCTTTTAATTTTTTATCTAGTTCAAAAAGGACGATGTCCCATTTGTTCTTTTCTTCTCCGAATGCGTAGTGTTGCTTCGCCCTTTCGCACACACTGAAAATTGGAACGAAATTGAAACGTTTGTGCCCAAAGACGCGTCGCGGGGCATGTGTATTGCTACATGTAAATAAACAAGTACGTGCTTGCGCAAAAATCCCAACAATTTTTAGGGTGAAACTCGAACCTTTACAGTGGCAACATTCTTAACTTTAACTTAACTAAAATAATGTTGATGCAATGGAATTTTTCAGTTACCAGATTTTGAGCCTTAACTAAGTTTAAATATTTAACTTTAAACTAAATTTATACCAACTTTGATGCAACCGGCCCTAAGTGATGGCCATGCATTGCCATCTTAGCTAAAAATAAAAAAAAAATTCATACATAAGAGTGGCTTTTAAAAATGGGAAGGAGCCAGTTGGAGCAGCAATTGAGAGTTTCAGAATAATACCGATAAAAATATATGAAATGGATTTAGAAAAATTAATTGTATTTTCTAAATCAATATGGATTTTGTGGAGAAACGTGTTCACACATAACTTTAAAAAAGAAATTATAAAAAAATATGTCCCTAGAAAAATGTTATATGTTGGGCCTTGATAATTGTGACGATGTTCTATTAAAACTTTAATGGTTACAAACAAATTTCAAAATTAATATGCATTGTGTCGTATTAGGGACGTGGCCAACGTAATGACCGTTTTCGCGGATAAATTATTTAAAAAAATTTGCCACTAATAAGTAGTAAAATTTTTTTTTCTTTAATAAAAATATTATTCCAGGTTTGGAACACGAGTCTGTGCGAGTTTGTTCGCACGCTAAACGGGCACAAGCGAGGCATCGCGTGCTTACAGTACCGGGACCGCCTCGTTGTCAGCGGATCCAGCGACAACACTATACGGTTGTGGGACATCGAGTGCGGAGCGTGCTTAAGGTAATTAATATTTATTTATTTTACACATTGATCGCCAAAAGGATTTTCGTAAAATGTCAGAATTTTTTTTTTGCATTTTTAGGTTTTTAATTTAATGTTAGATTGAAAAACAATTGTTTAATTTGTTTTGGGGTATTTTTGAGGATCTGCTCATCTGAGGGGTGGCTGACACGGCGATCAACGTGTTAATCTCAAACTATATACATAATTTATGAATTTCCAAATATTAACTTAATTCTGAATATCCACTAAGTATATATTAATTATCAATATCAGTACACCATGCACAATGCTCTCTGCACTTTTTAAGAACTAATTTGCTATTTTTTCCAACTTAGATTTGAATAAAATTGGGTTTTTTACCACCAGTATTTCTTCATATAGTGAAACCCCTAAATTACATTTTTCAAAGGACTAACAAAAAAATGTAAATGAAGAGAAAATAAAACAGTGATTATTTTTATTGAAAAAATCGTGGACCGATTTTTGAACCATTTTTTTTACTGCAGCTTTTTTTAACATCATATTCATAAATAATAAATGTCTGTAAAAAATTACAACTTACATTAAAATGGCAGCAGTCAATGTTCGTAATTTTTTTTTAAATCTAACAAAAAAATTCTCGAGTAATTCTGTGATTTTGCCATTTTACAAAATGTTAGCCATAGTTGTTTATTTTTACTTTTTATATTCGTGTTCACATTGATTAGACATTTTTTTAGTCGTCTCATTTGAGAAATCGGGGTTTAAAAGCAAACTTAGAAATCTCCACCCAAAATGTAAAATTAGTTATTGGTGCCAAAATCAAGTATACATGAAAACCTACCTACCTAAATAATAGTGTAATTCAAAACCGACTCTAAATCTTGTAAAAACCAATTTCAATTGCACTCGACGCCACAAACTTCTCAGCATTCTCTTCATTGAGTTAGTGTGAAGCATAATTAGAAATCTCACAATTCTTTTTTCAAAGTTTTTCGCAAATATCTCAGTAACTCCTTCAATGGAGATTTGTAAATAAAAAAACATTAACATATTACAACAGAGATGGAGAACATTTTAGAGAAGGAAATATTGAATTCTAGACATCTACAGGGTCTATGACCTGTCATTGGCTAGTTTAAGTGGCCATTTAATTAGTTTAATTCACCATTCTGCCTATATTTGAACATCTATATTCTTTCACCCACATTCTAGGTAGCTCCTCAAAATTCTTTTAATTTTAATTTTGGACATTGTTGATAAATCCACCTGGTCCAAGAAGAAGTTTAAAGGAAGTGAGGTTTCTGCCTCTGAAACGGTATAATGATTTGTTTCGCTTGTTTGGAAACTGGTAAATTTTCCTAACATCGATTGTGGTCAACTTATCAGAAAAGCGGTAGATTTTGTCTACAGAAGTACATATACAATAATTATTCGAATAATAAAGAAGCTAGTTTGATTGTAAGTCATCCATCTCCCCAGGGTATTGGAGGGTCACGAGGAGCTGGTTCGCTGCATCCGGTTCGACTCGAAGCGGATAGTCAGCGGCGCGTACGACGGCAAGATCAAGGTGTGGGATCTGCCGGCCGCCTTGGACCCGCGAGCGCCCGCCGCACAGCTCTGCCTGCGTACCCTTGTGGTAGGTACCCACATACTGATAACGCCAACCTGAAGATGTCACTAACCCGTGTACGGTGGTGCTTTCGAATGTTTAATAAGCCTATGTCGACGTGTATCAAAATACGCCGCATTTTGTTTGCAAAGAAAGGGGAGTGATGATAGTGCCTGTTTGTGAACTAAGTAAACATACTAATATTTTATTTGAAAACGTTCTGTCACGCACACATTCAACAAGGTTTATTAAAGATTTTAACGAGCAGTACTGATTCTTAAAATGAGTTCACAAAATATGTATTTTAGTTTCATAAATTGATTTTTCATAGTAATTAACAGTTTGTTTATATAATACTTACGTGGGTACACAGAATGAAGAAGTTCAGTAGATTTTATGCTATGATTTTTTAAAGTTTCTAATTTTGAAATAACATCGCCCTACGCGTCATGAGTTGTCGTCGTCGGTGAGTTGAGCTGACATTTAAAACGAGAACCCCGTAAATCTTTTGAGACCTCTTGAGTGGTAGGCAAACATGCTGACCATTACTGAAATTTTGTTATAAAATTGTAATATTATTAAATGTTTATTCAGTTAGTAAAATGTTATTTATTTTATTTTTTTATTTATTATACGGCACAAGAGCCTTATACATTATAAAATATACAAAACAATGAGTTAGTTAGATATACTAAAATTTAAAAACTATTAAAACATGGGTATAAAAAGAAAAATAACAAGAAATGTTTATCAGGATGTTCATTATAAAAAAATATAAAATGAATGAACACCAGATCATTAGCATAAGTAGCTTTTGCAAGTAATTCGTTAATCATTACTATGGAACATCATAAAATATTTACAAAGAGATGATTTGAATTCACAGAGACTCCAGTTAAAAATGTCAATATGAGATGTACATTCGTTTCCTAGTCTGTGTATACGCGGTATTGGTGAGTGACAAAGATAGTTGGTTTGAAAAGGGTGACAATAATATAGACTATTTTGTCTAGTTCTACGTATTGGTAAAATAATGTTCATTAAATCCAGGAGTTCGCAACAATCGAATTTAGAGTTAATGATTTTATATAAAAATATTAGGTCAGTTATTTTCCTGCGATCCTCCAGAGTAGGTAAATTTAAAAAATTCAACAAAGACATGTAATTGAATTGTTCTATAGGAATATGCAGTATGAAATTAATGAATGATCAAAATTTTCGTTGGACTCTCTCAACATTATTTATTTGAATTTTGTAAAAAGGGGACCATTTAGTAGAGTTGTACTCTAATTGGCTTGTTAATAATGTTATGAACCAACTTAATAAAGCATAAATAAACTCAATCTGGTTTTGCTACAAAGTTGTGATTTTGTAGATAAGTTTTTGTGCTATTGACCCATCAAATCGATTGGCTTTTCTATACAGCTGTTGACCCTGAACCAGAATATTATGAAAACATATTTTTATAAATTTTTTCATACATTTTTGAGAAATTTCACAGTGCAATTAAATGCTCTAATTTTTACCGCCTGTAAGAAAACATTTTTATATTCAATTTCCCGTAGCACTGAACTTCCTCATTGTGGTTAGCAATCATTTTACGGGTTATATTTTAGAATGTGAGTATATAACATGACGAATTAAAAGTTAATAAACAGAATCAAGCACTGTCAATATGTACAGAAATTTTGTCCATATTATGTGCATAATGCATGGAATCTCTCCGAGGTTTGGTTATAGTGAAGATTCTTATACGTAGATGCAGTCGCGAGCAAATGATAATTGAGTATAGTATGTCTGGTGTCCGTGACTAAGTGGAATATATAGTGTCGCCTTGTCTGTCCCCCACTCTCGCCCTAGGAGCATACGGGCCGTGTGTTCCGCCTGCAGTTTGACGAGTTCCAGATAGTGTCCTCGTCGCACGACGACACCATCCTGGTGTGGGACTTCCTCAACTGCACGCAGGAGGAAGGATCTGCCGCTGGTGAGTATCCGCCTTTCTATTCAACTCTTCCGCCCGGCTAAGTTTTTAGTTTTAATTTAATTGAAATATTGCTCGAACTAGTATTACAGTAAAAAACCTCTGATGTGGTGTGCACTGTATAAATAAATTAATTGGCCTTTGATATGGTTCGATATCTTTATTTTTTTATAAAATTACTTCGACAAGTAGTTGTAAATAAAAACGACTGACCAACTCGTAGGAGGGGGCGCTTTTTTAACGCTTCCTCCCCGGTGCGCGGTGATGTGTAGCTAGTACACATTGCGTCTAATAACTATAATATCTTTATAAATATAATAAATATTGGGTTTAGATTTTCAGTATTCCTCCATTACACATTTATGTATCCACTGAAATAATTTGTTATTAAATAGTAAAGGCACAAAAAAAGCATTTTATCGGAAATCGGGGATAAATTACAAATATCATTAAAAGTATACTCACAGTATACCAATAACACCTGGCGTTACACGTCCACTACATGTTCAGTCACGTAGGCCAGTACTAGCTACTTAGTAGCTCTCAGGAAGTTGGCGCGGGTGCATGTTTTGCCCGAGTCGTTAGCGATACCCAATGGTTTTTCACGTTTTCAGCAGTTAGATTTGAAATATTATCATCTTTGAATTAAATTATGGTTAATAAAAGCCATTCCCTATAAATCTTCCATTTTTCCCTTTTTAAATCTCTTTATTTTTTTAATGTGTAGTGACTACACAGCACCGTAACGCGCGGGTGTTTTTAGGACAGTAAGGAAAAGGTTAACAGAGAGAATGAGAAATTTATGTATGTTATATAAATAAAAACTTTCTCTTTCATACCGATAACCATAGAACTAACTATGTTTTTCATTCCTCTATGCCCAGAATTCTTAGGTCTGCCAACAAACATACCAGTCTTGATTTCTTTGATAACAAGTTGTCTTCTTTCAAACGATCACTGAACCAAATTCAATTATAAACACCTCTCTCCCGCTTCCACTCCCACCAAGTCTACTATATACCATTGTGTCTTTATACTTTTATAATAATTTTCTTTGTATACATATGTCCTTAAAAATGCCCATTGGGCGTATACATAAATAAATAAATGTTTTCATTATAATAGGGAAATATCAGGTTTTTTTATTAAATCTTTAAAGTAATAAGGCTATGAAATACTGGCAAGTAAAAATAAAAAATTTACTAAGTCAATTTAATCAGAGTGAAAGGTTTGCTAGGCAGACTATGTTTGACAATTAATAACTCCATACTCGCAGTGAAAGGGACAGTGGAAGCAGTAGAGTTAATCTTAACATAATATAATGATGTTTTATTTTTAATTTCCAGGATTCGATTGAGCGAGCTGCCGCGCCCGAACTGACTGACTGCCGACTTAATGTGATTAGATTTAAGGATAAAGATTGTAAATTAATATTATAAAGGGGATATGTACGGGTGAAGTGTGCAGCATGATCAACTTGTGTCTGAGGACCATTGTGTAAACCACCTGCATACCCGAGGAAAGGCGCGACCAAGACGCACGAAAGAAATCAACGATTAATCAAATAGAAAAGTTTTACTTGCCAATAAAACTTGTATTACATACGGAGTCTTGTTAAAAACCGGGAAATTCTAATATTTGGTTTAAAATAATGACATTGGCTACGCAATAGAGGTTTATTTCAAATGATGGGACTGAATTTTGTATCGTTACGTATCCTGAAATTAAAAAATGGATCAAATTACTTCACAAGCCACTACATTAGTATGTCTAAGTGGATAAGAAAAGGTTTTTGTATCTTATTTTTCCACTTAGGCCCATCCCTCTACGGCAGCCACCCGTCTTCGGAGACGATGGTGATGTTATAAAAAACAGCTTTTCCGGTGACCGTATTGTCCTATACGGGGCCAACACAGTCGGCCACATCTCTCAAGCTTTCAGGTTTTGAGGAGGGGAGGGGTTCCAATAGGTAGCTGCTTTCCTTGCAGTCTTTCAGAGGTCGTTGTATGGCGCTTTTCCCTCCTTTACGGCTCCTCTCCACACACCCCTATCCCTGGTGAGATCTTCCCAATGATTTGCATCAACATAAAAAGTTTTCATGTCACGCTTACAGACACCTTTAAGTCACAATCGCTGACCACCATGGAATCTTTTGGCATCACAAAGTTACCTGTACATAATATTTTTCGGTATTCGGCCATCCTCCATGTGACTCACATGACCGAGCCATCGCAGGGGTCTTTTTAAGATTGCCATTCCTGTAGCTTGTCCGACCTCTGCCAACCACTCGTATACTCAGCACATGACCTCATTGTCGTTCTACACGCAAATGTTCTTCGAGTTTTTAGTATTTGCTGATTTTGCAGTGGTCGGCGGCCTGTTTTAACTAAAATGTTGCAGGTTTCAACTTGTCCCTGGGTACTTAACGCATCGCCGTATTAGGCTACATAATGCATACACACAACTCTACTGGTCACCTCGAAACAGGTCAGTAGTAAAGCTCATCAACCTTTGTTGAGTTATGAAATTGAGTCGATCATTCAAATAAACTTGTAAATATATAATATGTCCATTGAACTTTTTAAATCAAATTAAATTATAAACTGTTTTATTTGGTTGTGACTTTTAATATGTTAAAACAATTCAAATAAAAACTGTACAGGAAATGTGTATTTCTTGGTCGTTCAAGCCTTTCCTTTGGTATACATTTTCTATTTAATGTGCTCGACACAAAATAATATACCATTTTATATATATGAGTAGATAAATATAAATTTGCCAAATGACCACCAGAAATAACTCATACGTTAACCACCATAGATCATAAAGCCAGAGTTTGCCATGTACGGTTGTACTGCCATTATAAGCAAAAATGCAGTGTTTTTGACAAAAATCACAAAATTACTTAATTATGAGATTATTATTATTCCTTATAGGTAGGCAGCCTTTTGCTGATGCGCCTATATCTCGTGTACTGCTTTTTGTCCTTTCTAAGTTCTTCTTCCTTCAAAAAAGCATCCAAACAGTTTTTGAACTGGTTGACCAAAATGGAATGGGCAATTAGACTTGGCAATTTATTCCAGTCTGAAACTACCCTGCTGGAAAGGAATTTTTTCTTGGTATCGAGGTGGAATTGGGTACGATACAGCTTCGAGTTATAGCCCTGTAAATTTGTGTTGGGATTTAATTGTTGCATCTCATGCAGGGGGCAGTCATAGTAATTATTGAGTATGTCAAAAGTTTCTATCAAGTCCCCTCGTTCTCTCAATGATGTAAGTCCAAGTGCTTTTAATCCACCGTGGTTAGGCATCCTTTTGAGTGATTTGGGGATTTTTGTAGCACATCTTTGGACTTTTATATTATAAAATATAATATTTTATGTATTTTTTTAATATTTAATAATATTCTACAAAAAGTGTGCAGGCAGTAAAAAAAATACTTCAGCATGAAAAACAATCCCTAAGCCAAAACTCAGTGTAGATATGACACTTACTGGTTTTATGCTTGGAAACAATTGACATACTGTGTTTTTACTTATGAATTTTCATAACGTCGATAAAAACTAAAAAGTGTCATATCTCAAAACATGACTTTTGCAAATAACTGGCTATCTGCTTATGACAGCAGTGTATTAGTAGCAATTTTATGCACAGATGCTCTCGGATAAAACGTTTCACAGTAATTTGTGGTTAAAAACTCTTGACATCTTAATATGGTTTTGGTTTGTAACAAAACCTCTGATGTCACATATAATATCAGTAATTGAGATATCCTCTTGGGTCTTTTGTAATTTTTGCAATGTTGTATCATATAAAAAGAAATGAACGCATTCATTTCTATGGCTACGTCAAAAATTTTAGAATTTCAAATTTTTGTGGCCGCTTTAAGAAATATTGCTTTAATGTTTAAGCCGTATTAAAGTAATTTAAATAATTGTAAATATTAGTTAATATACAATGTAATATTAACTAACTAAAAAACGTAAATAATTTATAAAAATCAAAAAACATTGATAGTAAAAAGAAAGAAAGAAGAAGAAAAGCTGTGCCCAAAATCAGATTTATCCCTACTGATCTATTGGGTAAATAAAAATGCACGGATAAAAATTTTTTTAAAGCGACTAAAAAAATTTTTCATCTAAAAATTAAAATAAGAAGCGAAATTTGTAATTTGAGAGTGAATCATATAATTACAGAAAAAGGCTGATACACAAATTCTGATAGTATATTTGGATTCAGCGGGCAAAATTACATAAGAATCAGGTTAGTTCATGTTACAAAATCATTTTTGATCAAATGCTATTGAAATTATCTTAATTTTTTATTAAATACATTTATGGTGTCATTTGGCCATTTAAACATATTTATCTGCTCATAAAAATCTGCCCGTGCATCACAACTATGTGTATACATAAATTAAATATAGAAAAATAATTTTTAATTGTATAGTGAATTGTATAGAATATACACCGATGTGTTGAGAGTGTATGAATCTCCATTCGTCGAGCCTTCGTCTTCGTAGCTTTTCATCGCGCGTCCCTTACCAGGGGGCTTTCGCCGTCGGAATCGCATCGTCGCTCACGGCCAGTCGCGAATTCTTAAATTTGGCCTACTTGTAGCATCCAGCATCTGTACATACGCTATTGATCTCCGATCAATGAATTAATTTACAAAAAAAGATGAATTCACGGGCCCTTTACTGACAATATTTTGAGTATGTCCGATATTTGTAGACTAATGCTGGAATTCTGACCGTCGTCTCAACATCATCATTATCTGCAGCAGCCTGTTGTGGGCCCTGGCCTCTTCCACGGCCTGTCGCCATTCCTCCGCGACTCTTCTCCAGTCCGTCATGTCAATCGCTCTCGCGTCACTTTCCACACTATCCGGCCATTGTAATTTTTTATTTTTATGAATTGTACAATGTTTGATTTGCCATATAGCGCCTATAATTCAGCTCCAAATATCTTCCTTAATATTTTTTTCCTATTATCTCAACATAGACAAAGAAAATATCTAAATTTAAATCTCTACATAGAGGCGGAAACCGTCATTTTTATTCTGGAATAATTTTTAAAAATTCACCGATCACACCAAAAGGTGCCTTACTATAGTCCTTAAAATATAGCTTGATTAAAATAACAGCTGCCAAACTAATGTCACCAGTAATAGAAAATTACCGATCACTGACCATGTACCGATCAAATCGATTTTATCACTTTTTTTTCACGCAAACATGAAACTCTGTTTCTGAAAATTGATATAAAAACGCAAAAACAAGCCTATTATATGCCTATGTGTTTAAGACCAAACAATAAGACATTTATGCTTTTTTTCATGAACAACATCAAATGAATTATTTTTTTATTCGATCGATTTACATTGATCAATTTGTCCCATCTCTAATATTTTTGCAAAATGATGTAACCTTGTAAGAACGTTGTTAATAATTAGGTTTAGTTAAGTTTTAAAGCTGATTTTATATAATTATGTTGATTTATATGTCAAGCATTATATTCAAAAATTAATTAACATGCCAGATACAAATGATTTTTCATGTGTCAATATAAATCACTCCTTAGACGTTACTACAAAGTTATGTCTTCACTTTTGCTGACAGCTGTCATTACAATCAAGCTATATTTCAAGGACTTTAGTTTGTGAGAAAAACAAAAAAAAATACGCATACAAAATGGCTGAAAATTGGTAGATTAATTCTGTACCATTTAGGTAAAGAGATACATGTCACTAAAGTTTAAAATATGATTAAGTTTGCAGTTCCTCTCTTAAACGGTCTACGGAACATTGAGTGTAGATGTAAAAAAATATTTAATTCAATAATAAAATTGGTAAACGTTGTATAATTTAATAAATTTAGTTGAATTAAAAAAATTGGCATAAATTTTTGTATAAAATTATAAGATTCTGCATAATTACCTCAAATATGTCCATGTAATTGAATTTGTTTTAAACCAAACGGTTTGGGTAGGTAGGAAGAAATTGCCATATGCCATATAGTGATACGTTCCTCTTTACCTAAATGCCGCAGTATTATAAACATGTGTACCTATCTAGGAAAAATATGGGCTCTTACAACTGAAGGGCTTAAAAGCAAAAACGCCACTTTCCATGATCACTCTTTTTGGGAAGACCAACTAAACTAGTGGCGAAAATACTATTTCTAATAGTCTTTTCGCCACTGGTTTTGTCGGGTCTTCCCAAAAAGAGTGATCATGGACAGTGGCGTTTTTGCTTTCAATTCCCTAAATTCGAAATTCATATATTCCATGTATTTTTTTTTTTATCAAACCTCGTATTTCACACTCGGCGCTTGGCCATAGTGGCGAGCATTTTGTGGTGCAGCGCGGGCGTGGTGAACTCAAACTTATGGTGATGAGTGAAGTGACCTGCGCAGGTACGGCGAGGCGCCACGCCACAAAACACTCGTCATTAGAGAATTAAACTCTCTATAAAATATTCGCTAAAATAGTGAATTAGGTCATATGCGAAAGACTAGTTTTACAAATATTTAGTTATGAGAAATGGCTGACATTTTGTCTGATAAAACATTGAAACACTTAAGCCTCCTCACCACAAAAACTAGAAAAAAATATAAATTGTCATTTATAATCTTGTGACAATTTCAAATCAATTGAATCTCACAATAATTTCAAATCGATTGATTCTAAAAATGCTAATTAAATTGTGGCCTGTCGGCCTCAATAGGAATTTTACTTTCGTATAGCCCATAACGTTAGAATTAAATTACTTGTATTTTTTTTTTTTTTTCTATTTAAAATAAATGTTAAAAAATAATGACCGTAAATATGTAAATGAATTTATTTATTATGTTTGATTATATTCAAATATTTTTTTGTTAATTTTATATCGACAGAATTGATTCGAGTCATGGGTTATTTGTCGGGTCAGCGTCGAAATCACAATTGTCCAAAAAACATGATTTCAGGATGGAGATTTTAAGTTTAAAAAATGTATTATAAATCAATTTGTATTATGCTATTACAGCTTATGAATTAGTTAAATATTTTTTCTTTCTACACAATTTCGTATCGTCTGTCTCTCAAACTGGCCAAAATGCGGACTCGCGACTGGTCTGACGATTCGTAAAATGCCTAAAATTATGTTCCTAATGTAATCAATATAAATATGTACAGATGCTAAAAGGTGCGAGAGATTAAAATATTGTCATGTTTGTTTTGCCTCGTGTTGCATGCATCAGAAAACTGGTCAGAAGTTGACTCAAAAGAAAATGTGGTGTCGCTTACTACACAAATTGCTTGAAATCTTATATATGCACATACAAATAAATTCTACATCTTCAGTTTCAATTATGGGGATTGGCGGGCAGCGAAGCCCCACATTTTTTCCACCCCGCTCGATCTTCAGCGATCCTCTTCCTTGGCATATTTGCTCCAGAAAGTCTCGTCGAGGACGTCGTCTGCCAATCGATCCCTCATTCATCCTCTCCAGTATATTGTGCGGGAGATTTTCATGTGGCAGACCTGTTAGTTCTGCACGCCTTTCCGATGTGGTGTTTGAGAGGTGCCTGGTTTCTTTGATCCTGCTGAGAACCTCATAATTTGTAATGTGATCTCAAAGGAAATTATTTATCTATTAGATCTTTTTTGACCTCTCGCCTGTGAACCATGCCTCGCAACCGTGCATCGATATACTCCGGACATATATTTTGACTAATTTCTTGCGGAGCCTTAGGTCCATGTTGTTGTTAAAAATCACTAAAAACGGCTACAAAATTTCCTCAACATTATTTTGAGTACGTTCAAATGTTTGTAGACGAGGCTGGATTTCACTCCCTAGGGAGTTACGATTGAAAATTATTGCTCCGGAGAAGGAAAACATTTTAGTGAAGAGAATATGAAAGTTTGAGCATTTACATGGCTTATGAATTGTCATCGGCTGGTTTAAATGACGCTGTGTAACATTCACCATTCTCCTTATGTTTAAATATCCACATTTCCTTGACTCTTTCACCTGTTGCCTTTTGCGAGTGAATGCCCAGACTTCCAAATTCTCTTCTCAAAAATGTTTTCCCTCTCTGTTGCGATAATTTTCAGCAGAATTTCTTGGTCACTTTTCTGGTCCATGTAATCATAGGTGCGTTATTACGCAGGACTTGTAAAAATCTTGAGCCGTGCCAAATTCGCGTGTCTTTTCCGAATCCATAATTCATTCATGACCCCGTCGACTCAATTTTTTATTACGCGAGTGTAATAAGTATTTATGTAAAACCTTCCTAACCAAATCTGTTGTAAAATACATAATTATACAAACGATGCATACATGTGTAATGAATTGTAATAGAATTGTTGCACATTTTACAATAAAATGCATGAAAACATCTGTGTCTTTTATTTCTCTTATACTAAAGATGAAATTCATTTGAGTGAATTCAATGATCAAACAGCGGGTTATTACTGCAACAAGTTAACTTCGAAATTTCGTAGTTTCGAGTTGATAACTAAAACACATTTTTGTATTCTCCTTCATGAATGCTACATGAGCAGTTGTACATTCGAATCAAAACTCAAAAATTCTGATTTTGAAGTTACTAAGTTGTAGCAATAACAGCGCAAAATTGTTTCAATCTGCTAGCACTACAAAAATATTCCAATTTGTCTTAAAATAATGGTCTTTGACTCCTGTATACTACTGATAATAACTTATGGACTAGAGACAGCAACCCTTGCAGTAGTGTTAAAAATTAAAATGTACACGACAAATCATGGGACGGCAGATGCTCAGTGTGGGTCTCCGAGATTGAATAAGAAACTACGTGAGTAGACGGCGAAGCAATGTTGCTGATGTCGTGGACCGTGTGGCAAAACTAAAGTGGCAATGGGCAGGACATGTGGCCAGACAGGGGAAACCAGATGGGCGCCAGAAGACCGATGGCATTGTCTAGATAGCTGGTGGTGTCTGGATGCACAGGGGTCAAGACAGGAGTGGAAGGAGTTGGAAGAGGCCTTTATCCAGCAGTGGAGAGAGGAAGGCTGGAGAAGAAGTGTAATGTAATGTATTTGTACAAAAAAATTAACCAGTACTACGGTGAGATGTCCTGATTTTTATTTATTAAATACTTCACAAGAATACATTATATAATTAAATTAACAATGTATTCATTGATTTCAATTATTTATTGACAATTCTTGATGGAATTCCGATGTAATAACTTATATTTACATACAAGTTCAAATGTTGAGATCCGTACATTATGTAAGGCTGAGACAAGCATTATCGACGAAATCAAGAAAGGAGCTCTGCGCTGGTTTGGACATGTAGAACGAATGGACAGCGAAAGAACAGCTAAGAATATTTACAATGCGAATGTTGATAGGTGCAGAAATAGAGGAAGACTGAGAAAGACATGGGACGACCAAATCCAACAAATACTTGAAGATGGACATGTTAAAAGTCGGAATAATCGGCGCGCGTGCATGAGAAGATGTATGAATGTAGAGGAAGCGAGATCTGTATGCAAAGATAGAGTGATGTGGCGTTCTATCTTCTCTGCCTACCCTTACTGAGAAACAGCGTAACGGTTTGCTGTTGAAATGAAATTAAAATCTCTGCCTGATTTTTTTTAAAGAGAAGCCATTAAAGTAGGAAACACTCTTCGAGGATTCGGGCTCTATTTCACACAGAACCGCATTTTTCAATCCGCTCAAACACTGGATATTTTATACGCAATAATTTATTATTGTTACTGATATTCAACGTGAATTCGTAGTTTCATGTCTATTGTTCAAATAATTATCGTAATCATCGATTATATTACAATGTAAGTACAAAAAATAGTTATAATTAAATGTGTTTTAATTCATAGTTATTACAATGATGACGATGCATAAATTGAAAAATCGCCATAAACGTATCCTTACATTTTTTTTTCAATTATGCTTTCATACACAATTATAATAATAGTATCGTAGCATTTTTTTTTCAATTGTATTTATTCATTCATTCATTATTCCATGTCCGCTCCCCAATTGCAGCATATGGTGTCCACAAAGATCCTCCAAGCATCTCTGTTTGCTGCCAGCTCCTGTGCATCCTCCCAAGTCAGGTTCGCGTCCCATAGTTCTGACACGAACTGCTGTCGAACAGTCAGCAGTGGACGTCCAGGACGACGAGAACCTGATGCCTTGTAAAGTAGGCAAGCGTGGTTAAGGCTCTCAGGAGGCATCCGCAGCACATGGCCGAGCCAACCGTATCGCCTCTGCTTGATGACAGTTGTCACCGGAGTTTGCTTTAATTCCTCACAAAGTCAAACCACCGCACACCCAAGATTCTTCTGAGACACCTATTCTCAAAACTCAGAGTTTTGCTGTTTTGGGCCCTAGAGAGGTGCCACGATTCACATCCGTAGAGGAAAATAGGCGTTATATAGGCGGCATTTGGTTTTCACTGAGTAAATATCCCGTAACAATTTTCCGTAACATATACTCCCAGGTATTTGAAACTCTCGACCCTTTCGATGACTTGGTTCGACAGTCAGGGGATTTTGGGCATCGAGGCATGAAGTGTTACACAGTACATGGGTTTTTGCCAGATTGATTTTTAAACCCAGGATTTAAAAAAAAATTGTTTGATGTTTTATATAAATTATCCTTTCACTGTATAATATTTACCAATCTGAAGATGCTCATTAGAGGGTGAAAGCGCTAATTGGTCAAATAAATAAGTGGAAGTGTACCGAGTATTTTTAATTAGCAATTTAAATGTAAATATAAGTTAACATATTATAACAGAGATGAAAAACATTTTAGAGAAGGTAATATAGAAGTCTAGGCATCTACAGGGCTTATGACCTATCATTAGTTGGTTTAAGTGGCCACTTTACACGCTGTGTAACATCCACCATTGTGCTCATACTTGAACATCTATATTCCTTCAATTCATTAATCTGTTGATATTTGTGAAGTTAAAGAGAAGAAACCTTTATTTATGCGGGTGAGATTCATCTAATTGAATTATTTCACCTACATACTAGGCGATGCCTGAAAATATTATTTTTTCAATTTCTATACTTCTTCATGGACCAGGTAATTTATCAACAATATTTTGAGTTTGTCCAAATTTTTGTAGACAAGGACTGGATTCAACTCCCTGGGGAGCTGTTTATATTAACATATTACAAAAGAGATGAAGAACATTTAAGAGAAGGTAATATAGAAGTCTAGGCATCTACAGGGCTTATGACCTGTCAATGGCTGGTTCAAGTGGCCACTTTACACACTGTGTAACATTCACCATTCTGCCTATATTTTAACATCTATATTCCTTTAATTCTTTCATCTGTTGATGTGGAGTTAAAGAGCTGAAGTATTTGTGGAGTGTTTGTGAAGCTGAACTCCTCAGGGAGTTGAATCCAGTCCTTGTCTACAAAAATTTGGACAAACTCAAAATATTGTTGATAAATTACCTGGTCCATGAAGAAGTATAGAAATTAGAAAAATAATATTTTCAGGCGTTGCCTAGTATGTAGGTGAAATAATTCAATTTGATGAATCTCACCCGCATAAATAAAGGTTTCAGCTCTTTAACTTCACAAACATCAACAGATGAAAGAATTGAAGGAATATAGATGTTCAAATATAGGCAGAATGGTGAATGTTACACAGCGTGTAAAGTAGCCACTTAAACCAGCCATTGACAGGTCATAAGCCCTGTAGATGCCTAGACTTCTATATTACCTTCTCTTAAATGTTCTTCATCTCTGTTGTAATATGTTAATATAAACAGCTCCCTAGGGAGTTGAATCCAGTCCTTGTCTACAAAAATTTGGACAAACTCAAAATACTGTTGATAATTGGTATGTTTATTAGGGAAATTATTGCCGACACAATGTAGGCATTTAACAAAAGCAATAGATAATTGCTTTGTCATTTATCTGAATAGCTGAGCATTGTTATTATGAGCCATTGTCAAAAACATTTAATTCAAGTTAGTTAGAATACAACCATGCATATTGCAGTACTGTTTTTCATACTTTGTACAGGAGGTGTTCAAAGTAAATCGGTAAGATAAAAACATGCAATTATTTGACAACTCATGTTTAATTTAAACTGACGCAAAGACATTTCTATTTCATTGCACCTATTCGTACTTTAAATTTTAATTACTTCTAGAACATATTCATAGATTCCTTTAAATTTAATTATAATTTACATTGCGAAAATAATTAAGTTGTATCCTTAACCTAGCCAGACCAAAGAAGGGGATTCGAATCCCCCATAGACCGATTTTAATTCAATAACTCTAGTATTATTAAAGATATTTGCCCTATATTTTTTGTGATCGTGAAAATAACAGAGATAAGTATTTTTCTGCTATTGTTTTTAAATTTTCAAATTAATCAACATTAAAATAATAGAAATAACAAACAAAACAAACAACAAACAAACCATCACGCCGATTCTCCGTAGGGATGGGCAGAGAGTATAGAACGCCATATCACTCTATCTTGGCATACAGACCTTGATTCCTCTACATTTATACATCTTCTCATGCACGCACGCCGATTGTTCCTACTCTTGACATGTTTATCTTCAAGTATTTGATGGAATTGATCGTGCCATGTCTTTCTCGGTCTTCCTCGTTTTCCGCATCCATCAACATTCGCATCGTAGATCCTTTTAGCCGTTCTTTCGCTGTTCATTCGCTCTGCGTGTCCAAACCAACGCAGCACCCCTTTCTTGATTCTGTCGATAATGCATGTCTCAGCCTTACACGCTTCACGGATCTCGACATTTGTGCACCTATCATACATCGTTTTACCACACATTTGCCTGAGGGATCTCATTTTGACAGCATTCAACCTACTTTCATCATCATTTTTCCAATTCCATACTTCACTCCCATACATTAGAGTTGGCACTAGAACTCCGTAGTGAACTGCCAGTTTAGCCTTCTGTGATAGACATTTGTTTGCCAAATCCGAAAATAATATTTACCATGGATGGAAATCAAGTGCAAGCAGTAACGTCACAAAAAGATCTCGGAGTTGTGATTACTTGTGATCTTAAATAGGAATCCCATAGTATCCAAATTGTCAAACAAACGCATAAATTCCCTCTTATACTTAATAAGGAAAACATTCGCTCACATCACCCGAGATTTGTTGCTCAAAATTCATAAAACCTATGTTCGTCCACTCCTGGAGTATGCCTACCAAATTTGGAGTCCCTATTTTAAAAGACATAGAGTTGTTGGAGAAAGTCCAGAGAAGAGCAACTAAAATGGTAGTTTCTCTAAAAAATAAATCATACGAGGACCGCTTAAGGGAGCTCGGGTTAAGTTCACCGGAAGAGCGGAGGCAGCGTGGTGACTCGATTGAAACGTTCAAAATATTAACTGAGCAATATAATGTACCCAAGTTGAAATCAATGTTCATTACGAATGAAAACCGCCATCTCAGAGGTCATTCATTGAAACTTAACACTACCCCCTTCTCATCCAACCCCAGGAAGAACTTCCTGACAAACCGAGTCGTGGAGAAATGAAATGGCCTTCCCGAGAAAGTGATTGGTGCTAGTTCAGTGAATGTTAACTAGATGCACACAGCAATTTATAATGTTTAATAACCATGTGGTGATGATGTTTTCGTAATCGTGGTGTTTAAAAAGGCTGGATGATTGGTCCCGCGCTTTCGAGGCCTGGGCTGCAAGGGCCCTTAGGGTCGGCTCAACCCGGTTTTTGTGTCGGGGTTTTCCTTAGCCAAATGGAGATCGGTTTTGAGGTGCCGAAGACTCGCCTTCACCCCCTGTCGTTTGCTACAGTTAATACTGCATTGCCCGGTGGCCGCCACGGGGAGGCCGACAGTAGGATTTGCAGGATGGAGTATTTGTGCAGTATTTCATAGATACACCTTATTGGTGTCGGTGTATCCGCTGCTACCTAGCCTGCCGTTGACCACCAAACCCTAGTTGCCTCTTCTTTAAACCTGCGGGATCACGCTGTCCTGAAAGACCGTCAATGACGATCTTTAGACTTTATTCGGCGGAATTAAGGGGCGCTGGATTGACATGGGAAGAAGCGAGAGTGCTGGCTGGCGATAGGGTCTCCTGGAGGCACATGGTGATGTCCACATGCTCCACTTAGGAGCGGATGTAGAAAAGAAGAAGAAGAAGAATAACCATGTACACTTGATATACACGCATCAGCTTAAGAGCTGCTAGTGTATTATTAATAATAATAATAATTAAAACAAAAAAATTACAAAATACTAAAAGGGTCGATTTCACTATATTTACATTAGCATTCGGCAAACTAACAAAAATGAATAAAATACACGAATGAGTAAAATATATGTACGTGAAAACATGATTGCACGATCTTAAACACTTCTAATGTTTTATTTTCGTGACGCCATATACAAGTAGGCACTGGGGTCGTTTGGTCCCCCTGTTCGGATCATGTGTAATTTTTGGATGCTTAACTGGAACCGATCACAACTGGAATATGCATCGTCAGTCTGGAGCCCTTTGTACAACTGCAACTCTTTTAACTTGGAAAGAGTCCAGCGGAAGTTTTTACGCTACATACAGTTCAAAAAGGGTAACCCGTAAATTAAATTTTCTATCAAACTTTGATGTCTGAGTTGAGGTTACCATTGCTCTCCACCAGAAGGACAATTGCTGACATCACTCTAATCCACAAAGTGATAACCACCATAAGAGATTGCCCAGAATTACTGTCCCTTATAAACTTTCGTGTACCCACAAGGACCCCCAGACTCCGACACGTGTTCCAGTGCGAGTACAATAGGACAAACTTCACAAAACTTCACCCACCATTCTCCCCTCCCCTGGTGAGCATCCACGGAACAGCTAATAATTATGCAGAGCCGTTGGACTTCTGGTTGGCTCCACACCACTCCTGCTGCTAACAAATTAGCTATCCTTTCCATTGAATCGCCATCCCCTCAATTCTCCTCTTTTTGAATTCTTTTCATATTTACCTATTTCCTTGTTTTTTATAATGAACACATGAACACAATATCCTCTGATTTTACTAATGTCCGTACAATCAACTCTTTATTGCTCAACTGTTCGCCCTCTTCTAGAATATGCCTCCGTGGTCTGGTCCCCATTCTATGTCAATCGCATAAATCACATTGAATCAGTCCAACATCGCTTGCTTCGAAAAATAGCGTGGATGCTCGGACTAGAGAGAGATAATTATTCTTATGCTGAAATAGAGTCAATGTTAAATATTTCTAGTCTACAAAAACGTAGAACTAATATTGACTCCATATATATGTTCGGCAAACTAAATGGTATAATCGATGTTCCATCATTACTGGGACTAGTAAAATTCAATATTCCGACTCGTAGATTGAGAAACAATGAAGTACTGTTCATCGATCAGCCTAGAACAAACTATGGCCTAAATTCTCCAATGACCCGTCTTTGTCGTATTGTTAACTCGAGACAAGATCTGGACTTTTTTGGTTTGAGTTTACAACGATTTAAACGAGCACTAAATAAATAGTCCAGATCTTGTCTCGATGTTCCTTATATTTGTCAATGCTTCTTTCTTTTTTTTTTTATGTTTTAAGCTATTCTTTTATTGTAATATTTAAACCTTATAAATTGTATACATGGACAATGTCCGTTAATAAATAAATAAATAAATTAGTAAAATAATTATAATTCTACACTATTTCAATTGCCATAATACTTTATGTACTTCTTAATGAAATATTGTAAGAACTGGGCGTTTATAAATTAACAAATAAATACATTTCAGCGTAAAGTATTACTGGATTGGGACAGGTTCACTTCATGCCCCGACTTTGTGAACAAGGAGATGAACATGAGTACGGTACAAGTGTTTAGGGATGCGAACAGTATTGCTCTGAAGGGGGTGGCCCGAGTGTTGGTTGACATCCTCCACGGACCTTTTAAGGTAGTATTACTCACAAATACTCATTACGAGGGTTGCCTTTTATACTTGGGGATTATAGAAAAACAATTATTTTTTTTAATCGAAAATGTCTTTATCGTTTTTCGAAATATTCTCCACGATGATCAATACACTTTTGAATCCGTTTGAACCAATTTTTTAAGCACTTTTGCCACTCAGACTGAGGTACCTTGCTGACCTCCCATTTTTTTTTCTTATTTCTGCGAAGATTTCTGACAAACAAATGGTTGTGTAGCATTCAGAATTGATTGTTTTATGTTTTGCCAAAGGTACGGTTGCGACCTGTTCAGTTTTTCTGAAAAAACAGGGGACCATTAGTTTTGAAGTGCTTCGTCCGCGAAGAACTTTTATTGGATTTCGCTCATCTTGAAACACTCATACCGCTGACTGCTGTTTCGTTTTGACGTCGTACGAATATATCCGAGATTCGTCACCTGTCACGATGTTATAGACATGCTTTAAGCTGCTCGCTTAAAATTAATATAATAATAACAAAAGCTAAGATAAAACAAATACACCCAAGTAAATATAAAAAGGGGGATTTTAAAAATCCAAATCTTTACTAAATCAAATCGGTTTCAAACCAACATTTAATTTGATGAAATATTTATTTTTAGTGTTTTGTTAAATGCCAGGTTTTGTATGTCAGGTCGCTACGCAGATAAATCGCATGATGGGGGCCGGCAGCTACCCAATGTTGACATACGAGATCCCCGATCTGTGTGACAAGATCAGGCTAAAGGGGTCCAGCTGGGAGCCGTATGTGGAGAACTTGAGGCCGATTCCTCCTGCGAAATGTCCTCTATACAAGGTAGGTATATTTAAAGCAACAAGAAGTGCATATTTTTTTATATTTTTTGCTAAGTTAATCAATGTACAACAGGGTTATGAATTATGAAATCAAAATGTCCGCTCCCAGCTCCCTTTTACTCCTTCTTGTGGATCAGGGTCGGTGCTATGTGGGCTCCTGATGTCACTGCGACCCGTGTAGATCTACTGTGGCGGGTCCCCGTAAATTAGTTCTCCCCCTTCCAAGCCCAGATCCTTGAAGTATCGGGTTATAACGTAAGAGGCGAGCGCTCTAACATCCTCAGGTTAAACCTGTGGTCCCCGAAGATGTCGACTTTTTTGTGATGTCACAAAATAATCCCTTTTACTTACATATTACAGGGGTCGGCACTCGAAGTATTACTAATTAAAAATTCTCTAATTTTATCAATAAAGATCTTTTAAATTTACAAATTTCAGTATAGTGTAAAAAACATTTCAATAAAAAAAAAAATGTTATTGTTCGATGTAGCCGCCTTTAGCGCGGATAAAAGCATCGAGTCTGTCTAAGAAGGCTTCACACGCTGCACAAATGTAGGCTGATGGTATTCGGTAAAATTCTCGGCGAAGAGCCATCTTTAAGGCGTCGACCGTCTCATATTTTTTAGCTGATGCTTTGGCCTCTCAAATGGACGATATGGAAAAGTCCATTGGGTTTAATTCCGGGGAATATGGAGTCCACTGTTGCGATGAAATGAAGCTGGGACCTTTTTCTTGTAAAAAAACGTTGAAATATCTAATGGTTTCTGCCAAATTTTTTACGTGTCCAAGCTAACAACGCATCAATTAAAATCTTTTCACGGTAGATTTGATGATTTACCTTTACGCCCTGTTCAATGAAAACGGGTGGTGAGCATCCTGTGGCAGTTACCGCGGCCCAAACCATTACTGATGCAGGTGCTTGCTTTCGCAGAGCAATTACCTGGTGCAAATTGTCTTTTGATTTGCACTGTAACCATACACGATCGTTTAGTTTGTTTACATATTGCTGAACTGTAAAAAAATTTTCATCAGAAAAGACCAAATTTTTTAGCTCGCCACCAACGTGCAAGTGTTTTACCACCTTTGCTCTTGCTAGGCCAACTGCCTTTTGTGCGGGCGTTATATCTTGCACTTTTTGTAAATATAAATTGTAGGGCTTCAATCGTAGTTCATTTTATGCTACGAGCAGACGCATTGAGATTTTTAGCCAATTGAACTGCGCTCTGCGTGAATTACGTTGAATTCTGGCCTTCACCTTTCGAACCATTTCTGTCGATGTCGCTGTTTTTGGATGTCCACCTCCATGGCGTTTTTTTTTATGCTACCAGTATTATTGTAACGTGAAATGGTCCGATACACCAACATTTTATTCACATGTAAATGTCGTAGCTCGTTAATAATGGCTGGTTGCAAGTTTCCAGCCGAATACAGAGCAATAACACTGTTGAGTTTGAATTCCATTTCGATAACTTTTTTTAGCTGTGACGTAAAGCGGTATGCTTCGGTAGAATTATTAACAATATAACAGACCGCAAAATATGAGCGCACTGTCATTAGCCGTTTGGTTGCTACAGCTGCGTGAAGTTGGTAACACTTCGAGCGCCTCCCCCTCTATATTTATTTATTTTCAGTTCACAAACAGTAAAAGATATCACAATATAAATACAATTTATAAAATAAAAAATAATAACACTAAACATCTTTCACCAATTATATGTGAACACCAGAAGTCACAAAAGAAAAATTTAAAATTATATAAAGACCAAAATTTAGTTTTCATTATATGTTATTAAAGCAGTTATTAGAATTTATATAAGATTAATTTTAATAAAATTTTATTTAAGATAGATGCAATTTATACATTCGAATATAATTTTACAAGATTATAATAATTTAACTATTACGTTAATTAAATTATGATCTGAATTTGTTGCAACAGAGAAAAAATATTTTGAGAAGGGAATATGGGAGTCTAAGCATTTACAGGGCTTATGACCTGTCATTAGTTGGTTTAAATGGTCACTTTACACACTAATATTCATAATTCTGCCTATATTCAAACATATTCCCTTCTTTCCCTCTCTGTTGCAACAAATTTAGATATGAATAACTTCCTAGTGAGGAAATCCAGCCTGTTTACAAACACTTGGACACACTGGAACATTGTTGAAAGTTATGATTTAATCCTGGTGGGTTTTTGCAGGCGGATTACGACGTGAGTGGCGTGAAGGCAGATTTGAACACCGTGGAGCTGACGAGGGAACTGATCGGCCGATACACGGCCACTATAGAATTTTTCCGACCAATGGACGAAGCCCGCTCCCCGCACTCGGTACTGGCCTCCCCAAATATACGGTTCGGGTGCTACCAGATGCAGTTCCAAGTCTTTAGCGAATAGATTTCTTATGGTATTGACATTTTTGGAATATTTCTTGATAAAACAATATAATTTACATTAACGACATACTACACAGTGACATAATGGGAAAAAAAACAATCTATGCAGACGACTTAGGAATTTTATATGAAAACAAAAATGACATTGAAACGACTAAAACCATCAACTATGACGTGCAAAAACTATTAGAATGGACAAACAAAAACTTCTTAACACTAAATGCCAAGAAATGCAATATAATACATTTCCAAACACAAAAGAAGAACCATAACATGAACATAAAAATAAACAACGAAACTCTTAAAGAACTAGAACATGTGACTTACCTAGGACTCAGAATGGACAGACAATTAAAATAGACAAAACACATAGACGGACTCACTAAAGTAATGGCATCACTACATAGCCTCTTCTACAAAATTAAAGATTTTATACCAAGAAAGGAAAAAATTATGATGTACGAAGCCTATGTCAAAAGTAAATTGAGTTACATGATCGCCTTCTGGGGGACTGGTAACAAGACAGACATAACAAGAATACAAAGACAACAAAATAAAATTCTTAAACTAACATACAACCTACCCTACCTGACCTCTACGACTGAACTGTACAAAAAAACACACCAGTTTGACATAAACTACTTGACTAAAATTGAGACCTTAAGAATTGTGCACAAAATAACACTGGGAAACATACAAGACGACGACATAATATTAGTCAAAAATGCTGACATACACAAATATAACACCAGACAACAACACTATCATATTGAAAAAGCAAAGACAAACACAGGACAGTCAAAAATACTACATAATGGACTTAAACACTACAACGACTTACCTTACTACTTAAAAACTTTTACTGGAGACAAATTTAAAATCAATCTGAAAAAGCACATGATGACTGAACTAACTAGACTAGACTAGACAATATAAAACTTCTAGTGTAACCCTAACGGGTTTTTTAAAATTGTAAATAAATAAATTTAAAAAGAACTCCGATTTTTTTTATTTTCGTCTTCCAAACCGGATAACATATGTTATTTTTCAAGATAATAAACATATTGTATAATAAACTCTGTTGGCTTATGTATAAATCACTACACAACTCTGCTCCGGAATATCTAAGAGAAATAGTTCACTTTAGACACTGTGTAACATTCACCATTCTGCTAATATGAATAAATCCCTAGGGAGGAAATCTAGCCAGTCTGTAAGCATTTGGACATACTCAAACATTGTTGAATTAACCACCTGGTAAAAGAAGAAGTATAACAATTGGAAAATTGTTTTCAGGCGTTGCCCAGTAGGTGATTTGGTTCAGCCGGATGAATCTCACCTGCGTGATAAAGGTTTCAGCTCTTTTACTTCACAAAAGTCAACAGATGGAAGAGTTGAGGAAATGTGGGTGTTTGAACATGGGCAGAATGGTGAATGTTACAGTGTGTAAAGTGGCCACTTAAACCAGCCAATGACAGGTCAAAAGTCCTGTAAATGCCTAGACTTCCATATTCCCTTCTCAAAGGTGTTTTCCCTCTCTGTTGAAATAAATGTAAATATTTATTAAAAGAAAACAACAGCCATAATGACAAAAAAAATACAATATTTACAAATGAATCAAAATTATGGGCCAATTATAGTTTTCTATGTATTACTCTGCATCATTCCACTATTAAAAAAAATAAAAAAATAATGTTGACATATTATTTTTAAGCTAAGCAAAACAACGTAACCGACGAAAATGTAGCAGTTACGCTAGCTTGCACCACTGTCAGAGTTATAGGCAAAACATCCTTACCGCCTGGTGACGCGAGAGAGAGGCGCAAAAGTTAATTCCTCGATAGCTTAGAGAGCATGAACTTATCCAAGATGGTCCAACAAGGTCAGCCAACACACACGTTACTAAGGACGTTTACTGCCACTTAATATGCAATGGAAATCGACTCACCTGTGTTGAAGTGTTCCCCATCGCTCCGAATGGGATGATGCGAATGTTAGGTTCTTTCTTATTCTGCTTTGTTCATCAGTCTTTTTGGATATTGGATGCGGTGGTGATAATAATGCTGACACTTTAGCGGTAACTTTAAACAGCAAGATAGCGGTACGAATATTATTTGTTGTTGTTAGTTTATAGTGCGGATCACAGAAGACTTCATTTGTTTGAAGAAAAAATACAGCTGTCAGTTTTATTTGAATATGGAATTTGTGAATTGTTGCAATGCGGTAGGTACTGCCAGGCTGCTCAGGTTCCTACTTCTCGAGGAAAAGCCGACAACCAAAACATATAAATGGCAGTAAAAACATATAAATGGCACCACCACTATCTTAAAAGCGGAAGGTATTTAAACAATTTGGCTGTCATTTCCAAAATAAACCAAAACTCATGCTAGAAACATCAATTGGCTTTACTGAAAAAATAATAATTTCGATTTTTGGCCCTTTTGAATTAAAGCAGCGATATCATCATTGAATATTTCTTTTTAAATAAACAATCAAACACAATATTACAACAGCATTTTTATTAATATTTTTTCCTTAAAATTAACGTTTTTTTCGGTTATCTCATTCTAAGTATTTAAACTATGTAAAGCTCACAAAATGTCTGCAGTTCATCTATACTATCTATACGGCTTGTGTGATGCGTTCCTCGGTATCAGATGCATACGCTGTAGGGTCCAGAGGAGATTTTGCGGGATTCTGAAATAAAAATGAAGATTAAAAATCATATTATTACATTTATATTTACAGTGCCCAAGAGGAAGAATACGGTTTTGTGTAATATAATAGAACCGGAATACTTTTTCTGGGCCAACCTTTGTATTTTCAAGCCTCAATTTTTTACTGTACGCTGCGCAAATATCGCAAGCAGCTTTGGAAGCCTTATTCCCTTGATCGAATGCGAACAGGAAAGGTGACATTTCATTTTGAAAGCTTGTAATAAAATAATGTCAGTTCAAACAATAATGAACAAAACAACCAATTTCCTTCGAGTACCTAATAGAAAACTCCAAAATTTATGTAGTTAATTCCATCAGAGATTTAGGAGTTGTTTTGGACTATAAACTGACATACAAAGAGCATATAGATAATACAGTAAATAAATCACTGAAATTACTTGGCTTCATTAACAGAATATCCTTTGATTCGACTAATGTCCGTACAATCAAAACTCTTTATTGCTCAACTGCTCGCCCTCTCCAAGAACATGCCTCCGTGGTCTGATCTCCATTCTATGAGAATTGCATAAATCACATTGAATCAGTCCAACATCGCTTGCTTCGAAAATTGGCGTGGATGCTTTGACTAGAGAGAGGTAATTATTCTTATGCTAAACATGTGTCAACTGCATATAGTAAAATGTCCAAATTAGACACTTAAACAAAATGGTCAATTACACTGCACCTACTTTGAATTTAGTTCGAGACAATAATGTACACATTTTTTTGTTTCCTCAATTTTATTCTCCATTCATCCAGCAGCGCGCGGCTCGTTGTCTTTTGACAGATCGAATAAGTTTTTTTTTAAATTCAATGTAAAACCGGGGTTATGAAAAACGCAAAAAATATTGATTGGGGGGAATATTTGAATGAGAATGTATGAAAAAAAATTGGATCTTAATATTTTGGTGCAAAAAGCGGGAAAACCTAAAAACAAGGTTTTACTGTGTGTTAATATTAACAGCTCCGTAGGGGGTTGAATCCAGTCCTTGTCTACAAAAATTTGGACAAACTAAAAACATTGTTGAGAACTTCAAAGAATACAGAAGAATACAGACTTTCAAACAATGCAGATGTTTGTGGTATATCTTGCTCCAAAAAAATCATAGAGGTAAGTGATTTTTCTCCAAAGAGAAAACAAAATGTAGTCAAACTGCATTCATTGGCGGCCTCCGTGGTGTAGTGGTCAAGACGCTTGACTCACGCACCAAAAGTTCCGGGTTCGATTCCCGGTGAGAACACAAAAATTAGAATGTGATTTTTCTCTAGCCTGGGTGTTCTGTGATGTAATTCACCACTGTAATTGGGCCTCCTGGACTGTTGTGGTGCAAAAATAAAAATAAATAAATAACTCAAAACTGCCAAATTTAGACTTCCGATATTGTAATTCTGGGGGTGCGTTATGTTGGATCGAGAATAGAGTAGTGAATAAAAAAATCACCAGTTTGGCAGCTCTGTCGGTGAGTATCTTGAAGGCCACGTGGTTGATGATGATCTCGCTGGGGAGGGCCACCCCCTGGAACCTGTGCAGAGTCAGGCCGGTCTCGGGGCTGCTCAGGCGGTGCACGGCGGGGATGGCGACCCTCCCAATCTGGGCACTGCTGCCGATCATGGGACCCTTGGATATGTCTATGTGGTCGCCGGCTCGATAGAGAATCACGTTTCCTGGAATCATCCAAGTACATACCCATGGAATAAAGAAGTTCAGTGGTTTTAAAATATATATATATTTGTTAATAGACTATAAAGGCGCATGATTGTGGATCAATTGTTTATTTATAACTTACTTAATGATCGGATCGACTGTGCCGATTTGCTGGTCGAAATCAATTTTAATATTCCCCTTCTTCGCACTAGGCATACTACGTTACTGAGCAACGACAAATTCAACACCTGAGCAACTCAGAATTCTCTGTTAGGAAGAGCGATCAGTCATTTTGCCAAATTTGAGAAGATGTGCGATCTTGATATATTTAACGACTCAGCTCTCCGCTACAAACGGAAGCCGAGTCTCATTTACAATAATAATATTTAGCCTCTTTTAACAATATTTAGCCTCGATTAATCTATTAACATTAACCTCAATTAATAATATTTAGCCTATTTTTGAAAAAAATGTATAAAACAAATGCCAAATTTCACACAAGTAGAGTCATGCGTTAAACATATTCTTGTCACAATTTGTTGTCCTGTCAGAAATAGTATTATATATTGTGTTGTGTACGTAATTGGTGCTGTGCTAGGTTTATGTTTTTGTAATAACACTGTAATTATACTGATATAGCACTGTGTGCACAATAAACTTAAATAAAATTAAAAGAAGCCAAAAAAAATTTTTTTTAATTTTTATATATCGTATTATCAGCGCTACAATTTTTTTGAGTTTTGCATTTCTGAAATAACTCCGCGTGTGACGTCAGAGGTTCTCTTCCGCTTATTCTCGATCAGTTCTGCCCATTGGTCCATTGGAAATCTTACACAACTCTTTTATCATTGGTCAATTGTTGATCGTCTGGAGAAAAAAAATAGCACTAAGTACTTGGGACTGTTAGTGGACTCGCAGCTTACTTGGAATGAACATGTTGAGCGCGTGAAAGGAAAAATTGTCCCTGTAGCTGGAATACTGTACAGATTTCAGAGAATGCTTCCAGTTTCGCTGCTTCGAGCAATCTATTTTTCTATGGTCCATTCGCATTTATCATACCTATGCTGTGTTTGGGGTTTTGCAACTAAGAGCAAAATTTCTGAGGTGCAGATTATTCAGAATAGAACGATCAGAAATGTGTTTCACCTACCGTATGATACTCATGTAAGGGACATTTATTTTGAAACAAAAATCATGCCTTTTAGCATGCTTTCCTATTTCGAGATAACTGACACTATCATTAATACTACTCTCGACTCAATGCACAGTAACATAAAGCCAGCTTTCATTGGAGACATCCATCGGTACAGTACTCGATCAAAAAACAATATATATATTGGATCTGTGAAGTCTACGAAGTTTGGTACTAGATCTTTACAATACATAGGTTTCAAGGAATTTAATAAATTGCCACAAAAATTTAAAGTACCTATTTCAAAATATAGAAACAGGACGTGCGAATTGAAGAATTATTTTTTCCAGAAGTACTTTGAATAAATAATGTTAGTTTATAGAGAATGCGCATTTTGAACATATACCTTTTAATATTTCACCGTTTTTGCTTGTATATGTAATTTTTAATACTATATAAATGTTATTTGTGTTTTTTTCTTTTTATATACTTTTTTTGGCTTGTATACATAATTTCAATTTTTTCAACGTTTTTGATAAAAAAAATTAACCTGTATTGGGTGTGCGCATATTTTGTTAATTAAAAAAAATGATTTTATTTTGTACTAGTTCAGTATGTATATATACATCCATGTAATTTTTAAACTTTTTCAATTTTCTTTCCGAGATTGCATAATGTAAACATTATTTTGAATTTATTTCCATGCCTAGTATTCTGTTTATTCTGTTATTTTCAAGTATTTTTCATACCCTTTTTAATTTGTAGTATATCATAATTTTAATTTTTCTGCTTTTGTTAAATAATATTATAGTTTAAAATTTAAAAACGTCTCTAAAAAAATTATTATCTGTATGTCCCTAAATGAGTTTTTTTTTAAAAAACTCCTTGGGAATATTGTATATAATTATGTATAATATGTTTTCAATATAATAAAAAAAAAAAAAAATAATAATAATAATTAAATCGGATCGGAGATCGGATACTTACTCAGAGAAAACCAAATACCGCCTATATAACGCCTGCGTAACACCTATTCTTCTCTACGGATGCGAATCGTGGCACCTCACAGGGGCCCAAAACAGAAAAATACTAAGTTTTGAGAAAAGGTGTCTCAGAAGAATCTTGGGTGTGCGGTGGTTTGACTTTGTGCGGAATGAAGTAATAAGAGAACGGACGCAGCAAACTCCGGTGACAACTGTCATCAAGCGGAGGCAATACTGTTGGCTCGCCCATGTGCTGATTGCCTCCATGCCTCCTGAGAGCCTTAACCACGCTTGCCTATTTTACAAGGCATCAGGTTCTCGACGTCCTGGACGTTCACTGCTGACTGTTCATCGGCAGTTTATGTCAGAACTTCGAGACGAGAACATAACTTAGGAGGACGCAGAGGAGTTGGGAGCCGATAGAGATGCATGGAGGCTCTTTGTGGATACCATATGCTCTAACTAGGGAACGAACATGGAATGATGAATTAATTAAATAATGATTCTTATGAAACAGTGACATCGTTCAAAGTAGTCCATTTTAGTTAAAATGTTTTTTATTATTTTTACAAATTTATCCAATGTTTCACAGTGGTCTTTCTCAATTACCTTCATTTTTCCTCGCGATGTCGGGTATCTGCTTGCTCTTGTGCGGGTCGTCCTGGAAGATGTCCAGCGCTACCTCCTCGGAGACGGAGAGCCTCTCCACGGGGCGAGTGCTCCGCGACAGCTTCACGAACTCGGCCGACAGCGCCCGCAGTTCCCAGGCTTCGGGCTGCCAGTCGGGCAACCCGGCTAACTCCACATCGTATACGAAAGAGCCGGAACGTACTGGAAAAATAAGATTGTAAAACATGAAGCGCATCGATTTATTTACTATCCATAAACAATTCCAAATTTACATTTCATCAAATTATTAAGACGGTAATGAAAAAGATTGCAAAAAAATAATGATTTTGGGAAGATTTAGAAGGTCTGTTGATAAGGATTCATGTAAAATTATTTATAACACAATTTATTATATAAATAAAACACGAGTGATACTTTAATCCACAAATTTGGAATATCCAGTGACCGGTTTCATCGCTTTCGCGACATCTTCGAGACTGGTATATTTATTAAAAAGTTAAATGTATTTATACATAACAGAGGTAAGGATACATAATTCAAAGTTATATGTAAGTAAATTAAATAAAGTTATTTTTATCTTAAGGATCATTATCGACAAATTTTCTATGGGTTAACAAATGAATGGATATAATGTTATTTTAATGAGTTTAAGTATTTTATTTTATTGTTTTTTATATAACACAATTATTGAACCACTCATTAACTATTGTAGCAGCATATTATTTTGATCAAACCTGGAAAATTCTAACAAACTTCCCATATTACAAAACAAAACTTTAAGAATCATTTTGAAAAAAAAAAAACGATACAAGAGTGTAAATTTGATGTTAAAAGAATTAAAAGTACTTATATACAGTAAAACCCCCTTTTTTACGTTTTTAAAGGGAGCAAGAAAAAAGTGTAAAACTGAGGAAAACGCTAAAAGTGAGGAAATGAAAAATGTATTGAAAAAATAGGAATAACATAAAAATAAAATTAATTTGCTACACTATTACAGTGTACATATACATCCAGAAAAGTTGTAAAAACGGTGATAATTGGGTATTGTTAATTTTTTTACCATTTTCAATGATTTCACTAAAAATATTTTTATCTGTTTTTTTGTTTGATTTAAAAACAGCATGTTAAAATTATTTTATGTGTGAATAAAAAATAACGAAAATAAAATTTTGAATTTGTGTAAAATAACGTACAGTATTTTTTCCCCTAAATGTTGAGATATTTTATTTCTACGGTATCACTTTTTTCTATGGCATCACTAAAAACAACTGTCATATAGATCGCTGAAAAATTGTTTCACACTTTTATGACAACTTGTTAAACCATCTTTTTTATAACTATTGGTAATTTAAGGTTTTAAATATAAAATTGCTATATAAAAAGAATTGTTTGCTTCAAATACGTAAAGATAAAATAAATAGTAGTATTTCTAGGTCTCAAAACGTAAGTACGCGACCTAAAACAGGTGGTAATATCTTAATTCCTAAATTAAAAACAACTATTGCACAACATCATTATACTTACAGAGGAATATTTTTCTTTAATGAAATGAACAAAGATAATAAAAAGTACAGTCAGGAATACAATATATTTAAGAGAGAAGTAAAAAATTACATCTATAATTCTTCTTTATGTAACACTGATTGAAAACATCGTTAATATCTTTTTTGTAATTTATTTATGTTATTCTAAAAAAAATATTGATTAAAATAAAATAATCTATTGTAAGACGTCACTCCCCATTATGTACACAAGAATCGTTTATTTATTTAACGTAATGGGAAACGTTAATGTAAATATATGTATTTGATTAATGTAAAAAATTGTATTTAGTTGTAATATTGTATTTTAATTTGTTATTAATAAATAAAATAAAAATATATTGTTATATTTCAAACATATATTTATTGATATTAAAACTTTATTGTTCCTAAACGTTTGTCAACTGCGCGTATCATGATTTGTATAAGTCAATATGAGTTTTTGTTCCAATGAAAACTAAAACTAGCCCTAAAGGAAGACACTTAAACACAAAGGGTCAATTACACTGCACCTGCTTTGAATTTAGGTTAAGACAATAATTTATCCTTTATTAGTTGTTTACCTGTTTTTATTCTACATTCGCCTGGCACACGCGTTGGCATGCGGACCGTGGCACCATTATTACGACATAATTTTGGTTTTTTTGACACATCAAATGAATTCCGATTTTTTTTTACGTAAAACAAGGGTGATGAAAAATGCACAAACGTTAATTGGGGGGAATATTTGTATGAGAATGTATGAAGAAAAATGGGTCATGACATTTCGGTGTTAAAAGCGGAAAACGTAAAAACGAAGTTTTACTGTATGTTAAAAACAATAACAGTAGTCTTACCGTCGGGGGCTGGGAAGCTGTGTAACAGCACCTGGTGCTGATCTTTGAAGGCTCGTGCGACCACAGCTCCGAGTAGGAAGGAGCACGTTCTCCAGAAGGCTCTGTTCACCTGAAGTGGGTCAGCTATCGTGTAGTGTAGAAGCTTCAAACAAATAATGCATATAATTAAAATAAAAACAAGGACTATTTCATGGTGTTTAACCGTTGCACTATACTGAATTCAACGAGACTGGGCCTCTTTTCACGTGTGCACAACGAGCCCAATGCGCGGAATAGACAGGCTGCACACAAAGGTCCGTCTTACAGACTTAGCCAAGTGTGTTATATCAAAATAAAAAATATTTTTATGATTGGAAATAAATTAAATTATAAAAACTGTAATTTTCAATTTTTTTCCCATTATTTATGTTTGCAATAACTGAATAATATCAATATTTAATAATACCTACGAATATATACTATGAAAAATAAGGCTCTCACAACTAATTAAGTACATTGCCATCATAATGTTTCTTCAAAAGAGTGGGTAGAGAGAATAGAACACCACACCGCTTTAAAATACTTTTTTGTGTATTCATGCATCTTTTCTACATTTGCGAGTATATTTGAAATAAAAAATCAGCGACAAACTGTTGATTTCGAACGTATTAAAAAAATATATCTATCATATTTAAAGCCTTATCCGCACCTGATGGAACATAAGGTGATGTAAGATAAAATAAATGCAGCTTATCGCAACTATTTACTATAAAGTAAGGCAATCAAGCTCACGCTTCGGGTGCTAGTTTAATAATGATAAAATATTACAGCGTGATACGACCCATTAAATAATTGTTTCATGTTGACCATCCCAGAAATTCAACCTGGGGCTTCTATCCAATGGCGAATGGTCCATATAAGTGATTATGCACAGCTAATTATTTTATTTTACTACTGATATTAATGTTTTATTCCAATATTTATGGAAAAATAAAAATAAAATTGGCAGCGATTGTATTTCACTCGAAAAATAAATAAAAATATCTTTATCCCGTTCCTAGTAAAATAAGAAACGAGCTGATTACAACAACCGGTGAACGACCAATATGTATGTATAAATGTAATGAAAAATACAATAATCCAAGTCCAATAATCTGGTTTCATTTTACATCGAAAACTGTAGTTTTCACCCGCCCAGACACAGACACTTCATACTCACTTCATTATTAATTCACCCATAAGTATTTATCAAATCTCTGTTTTGGTCTGGTATATTTAACTATCTAAAACATCATGCATTGTATGTGTACTTACTAACTTAAATCAATACGTAATTTAATATATTTGCTTTTTTTACCTTGTGATTATTGGGAAACATTCAATGTAAAAGTTTTTAAAAAGGAGAGCAAGATTTATTAATAATTTGGATGAAAAACTGGCCACTACCGAACACACCAATATCATGCGTATAGTTTGTTTATTTATGTAACAATAACCAGGAGCGAATCGTCCATATAATCGATTATGCGCAGCTTACCATTATATTTAACTATCAATAATTATGTTTTATAGTAGTTTTAACTATGGGAGAATAAATAAAATAATCTACATTCATTACAAATTAACGTCGCCGTTTATATTTTCCTCAAAAAATAAATATAAGCACCCAGCGCATTGTCCGTTCCCAATTATTGCAGCTTTTTTCTCTGTACAAAATATATACTGTATTTTAACATCCAAAAACCCAGTACTGATATTTTCCTCGCTGAGTTCACTCGCAGATTACAGATATTATTTGAAGCTTCTCTATTTGGAGAGTAGCATTTCAAACATTATTTTCTCAAGACCATTTTCGTTTGATAGTATTCTGTTGACATATGACGCCAGTTTTTTCGTCCGCGCGTCTTAGCTAGTGGCGCCTCGCTCGGTGTTGTCAATTTTGGCAATATTCATTTTTAGTTTACAAGGAAACGAAACTGACGGCGCAGCGCGGCGGTCACGTGTCATTTTTGTTGCAATATTATTGCGAATATGTTTAATGAATGTTATTGCTATGTTATGTAATGTAATATGTAAAGTTAAAACGATTTTTTTTGGCATAAATAAATCAAAATCTAATCTAATTGTTTTTTTTAAGTTTTTCAGAAAAAATATACATTAACTTTTCCCATTACGGAAAAGAAAAAAACTATTTTTGTGTACATAATGGGGAGTGACGTCTTACAATAATATGTTTATTTTATTTTTAATTAGTAAATATTTTCAGTATAAAATGTAAATTACAAAAAAAATATACGGTGTTTTCAATCAGTGCTAAACAAAAAGGAATTATGAATAAAATTATTTTAAAATTATCATACATATTTTTTAACATTTTTTTTTTTTCAACTTTTGCATACATGTACCTACTGTATTAAAATAATGGAGAATATACGTACATATTTCGCGAAGTTATTAATTATTGTTTGTTGGATTATTGATGATAATTATTTTAGTTAAAATAATTCGGTATTCTGTCTTCTGTTGCCAGCAGGTGAAATTGGAGCTGGAGAGATGAAGTTGTTTTGACACAAAACCATAGAAAAAGAATGCATGCTCCTGTAACTTTATTACTTATATGTATATAATATGTACATGCGGATACAAATTATGAAAATAATTATAGCTTACCTATAGAAAAAATCACCATTCGCCACGGACAATAACAGAGTGCCTTCCATACAACAACGCAGTGTTATATGCATCACAGGATGTGCATCTTGCATAATAGGGAAATCATGTTTTTCTAAATTTTCCTAACTACTGTCTAACCTTACAAGAGCAATATCACTAATGGAAAGAAAATTAGTTTAAAAATATATATTCTTACCTCGAGTGTACAACTTTGTTTTAGTGGTCTGTGCATATCCCAGACTAATGATCCGTCTAGTAACGCTAGGGCACTGCGTTCCGTGTGTAATTGTCCTAAATCTGAAAAATCAAAACATATTCAAACTTCAACCTGTAAGGAAGCAAAAAGATCGGAAAAGGGAACTCGATAATAGGCCTTTAGATATTGACAGCTTGCCCACCACATATAGCACACCGCATCTGAAGCCAGGAATAGTATCGATAAATGCTGTTATTTACTTAACAGCTATCTCCGCGGAACAATGATTATGGTCGGGACGGATGGTAACCTGATTAGTCTTCCATGTACACAGAAATTATGGATTCACAAGATAAATATGCATAAAATCTTACGTTTTGCGCAATCAAAAGGCGTTGACATATCTTTGTTCATGATGAGAGTAGTGTCCTGGGGTGTTCCTAAATATCTAACTTCTATCTTTTCAATTCTGCCAATATTTTTTTCCTTTCTGGTCTTCTCCATATCAAATACGTTATTTCGTCGTTCAATGGATTCACGATTACTAAAATTTCCTGTAACAAAATAACACCGCAAATACAATGCAATCTAACCTATAAAATGTCGAGATTTAGATTAACTAATTAAATTTAGTGGCAGATGAGCTTACTCATGTGAAGTTTGTAGGAAGTTGAATCTTTAAAAACCGACGATTTTTTTGCATTTTCAAATGCGTTTCGAGCAAATAACGTTATATTTCGCTTCATTTTATTAACATGCGATAACCTCAAATCGAAATTCAAAATACAACCTACAAAATTGAAATTGACAGCTAAAGCGAAACCACAGATTACTAACACAAATATAGAAAGAGCGAAACTCAGAAAACCCATAGACAAATCATTGACTAATCACGTTCTCATATTTTTTCGAAGACTTGAAGCATTCAATAGTCGCCATACTGTATATAATTTCATATTCTGATTGGTCAAATTTTGGATATTTGCTAACATCCACCAATCAAGATGGTCGCTTTACTAGTACCTACCCATATTATTTAATAACTCTGTTGATTATGCGTTACTTCTAATTCTACGATTTTTATTTTTCTACGTGTTTGAACAATCTTGTTTTTGGTTTGTTAAAATATCTGTAGTCTGTGGTCTGTGTTTGTAATCCTTGTTTCAAACTTCAGTGCTTCAAATTTAATTTGGAAACTTCAAAATCGGCAATCAATTTAGTAAAATATTATGTCTGAGTTATTGTAAAGCATGTTTTTTGTCGTTTGCAATTTTATGTAAATTTTAAATTGCCGAAATGGACGTGGACTTATTGCGCCCCGGCACTGTGCCAATCTCTCCGGATACGATTTTGTGGTTTGAATTTTTACTGGATCCAAATTTGTTGAAACAGCATTTATCAAAAGCCCAACCCGGTAAGCACCGAACTGATTTGATTTTACGACAAACCTTTGTCCAATTAAAGACATTATTTCATTTTAGTATTTTGTTTTTAGGTTATATTATTATTTGTTACGATAGTCTCATTTGATTTTATTTGTAAATGAATATTTGCACACTTTTTACTTAAGGGGTACTCGCAACGATTTCCCTTGAACTTAATGAATCTTAGCCGAAACTATGTGACGGTTATCACTGGGCACTGCAGATTGAATAAACAACTTGCTAGAATGACCTTTCCGATACTTCGAGATGTAACGCTTGATATGTATGATTAAAATAGCGTTTGCAAACGTAGCTTTGAGGGAAAAAACGAAGTAACAAAGTACCGTCACAATTGATCCACAAAAAAATATTTAAAAAAAAACAAACAAACAAACCACGCCGTTTCTCCGTAGGGGTAGGCAGAGAGGGTAGAATGCCTTATCACTTTGCATGCAGACCTCGCTTCCTCTACATTCATACATCTTCTCATGACATGTCCATCTTCAAGTATTTGATGGACTTGATTGTGCTATGTCTTTCTCGGTTTTCCTCGTTTTCTGCATCCATCAATATTCGCATCGTAGATTTTTTTCGCCGTTCTTTCGCTGTCCATTCGCTCTACATGTCCAAACCAACGCGGCACCCCTTTCTTGATTCTATCGATAATCCATGACTCAGCCTCACACAGTTCACGGATCTCGACATTTGTGCACCTATCATACATCGTTTTACCACACATTCGCCTGAGGGATCGCATCTCGACAGTATTTAACCTACTTTCATCATAATTTTTTCAATTCCGTACTTCGCTCCATACATTAGAGTTGGCACTAGAACTCCATTGTGAACTGCTAGACTAGCCTCCTGCGATAAACATTTGTTTGCCAAAGTAGATTTCAGTGCACCGTTCACCCTGTTCCTGGCACTCACCCTTCTTTCAATATCTTTCTCAGTCTTTCCATCCCTAGTAAACATACTTCCCAGATACACAAATTCGTCTACCTGATTCAGAATATCTCCGTTCACACTGATCTCACATTTAGTTCACTTAGTTTTATCTCTTTTAAAAACCATCACTTTCGATTTATCAACATTCATAAGCAAATCGCTTTTCTAAAAAAAATTATTTATCTAAGCAAAATCCCATCCATATCTCATCCTTCTAATTTCTTGCATATTGAAACTGTGTTGTAGACCCATCGCCGACTGACCTGATTGTGAAGTTCGCCCAAGTGAGCCCCGAGGTACAGCAGCAACAGCAGCGGGAGCCGACTCCTCGAGCCGCGGACGACAGCCCGGGCAGCCCCCCGCTGAGCATCGTGGAGACGGAGGGCTACACCCGCAAGCACCTCGCTCTCAAGATCTTATGCCTCAAGGTGGCTGCCTACCTCAAGTGGAATCTCAGTAAGTGAAGACACTTCAATATCTAGCATGCCGTTATTATTGTTATTTAATTATTTATTTATATGTGTATATAAGGGTATTATTTGCAAACCCGGCAAAATCCAACTTTAGCTAATCACAGAAAAACGGATACAATAACTCCTTTTTTATATTTCAATTTTTTACTGTAACCACTCTCAGAGTAATAATGCGTAACCTATAGAGAACCCCTATCACTACGTTTCATAGAACGCAAGCGATGTTAGTTAGCAACAAATTGGTAGCCATTTTGTTTTGTTTGACAACAAACACATAACAGTTCTGTCAGATGCTTTGTCGCTGTGCTTGGCTTTGTTTGTAAATAACTTGGATATTATCGTTATAATAAATAAAAATCGACTGGTGAATTGCAGTATGTTTGGTTGCAGCAGTAGGATCGTCAAGGGTGTTAAAGGAGTCAGTTTTCACGGGTAATTTATTCCAAATATTTTCCCATGATTTACATTAATTTTTGGTATTTACTGTCCCAACACGTGTATTATGTTGCTTAAAAACTTTCCTTAAAAAGCCATTGATAGGTCATAAGCCCTGTAGATGCCCAGACTTCTATATTACCTTGTCTTAAATGTTCTTCATCTCTGTTGTTGTATGTTAATATAAACAGCTCCCCAGGGAGTTGAATACAGTCCTTGTCTACAAAAGTTTGGACAAACTCAAAATATTGTTCATAGTTTTATGTTCTTTTTGTTCAGTTTCAAGACGGATTAAGAAATTGCTCTGTTTCAAAAAAGGAATAATTATGCAAAGTCTGTTTTTTTTTTTCTTTCTAGACATCTTGGAGACGAAGTTACCCCCGCACATCCAGTTCCAATTGATGCAAGACCTCGTGTATATGGCTACTGATGGTAGCTACTCCATACCGCCCCAGGTTTGTTATTTTTTACTACGCATTCATTTGCATTTGCAATCTACTCGACTGATTTGAGAGAACTTATTCGTACGCCCATATCTTTCTTTGTTGATGATACAAAGTCGTTTGCCAACCCGATAATAAGCCACCAGCAAATCCAATATGACTTTAATCAGATGTTTCAAAGGACAAAATAATGGCTCTTAACGCTAAACCCTGAGAAATGCACCGTCCTACACATTGGCCCTAGAAATCCGAAAATAATATATACCGTGCATGGAAATCAAGTGCAAGCAGTAACGTCACAAAAATATCTCGGAGTTGCGATTACTTGTGATCTTAAATGGGAATCACATATTATCCAAATTGTCAAACTAACGCACAAATTCCCTCTTATCCTTAATAAGGAAAACATTCGCTCACATCACCCGAGATTTGTTGCTCAAAATTCATAAAACCTATGTTCGTCCACTCCTGGAGTATGCCTACCAAATTTGGAGTCGCTATTTTAAAAGACATAGAGTTGTTGGAGAAAGTCCAGAGAAGAGCAACTAAAATGGTAGTTTCTCTAAGAAATAAATCATACGAGGACCGCTTAAGGGAGCTCGGGTTAAGTTCACCGGAAGAGCGGAGGCAGCGTGGTGACTTGATCTTAACTGAGCAATATAATGTACCCAAGTTGAAACCAATGTTCACTGTGAATGAAAACCGCCATCTCAGAGGTCATCCATTGAAACTTAACACTACCCCCTTCTCATCCAACCGCGGGAAGAACTTCCCGACAAACCGAGTCGTGGAGAAATGGAATGGCCTTCCCGAGAAAGTGATTGGTGCTAGTTCAGTGAATGTTAACTAGACGCACACAGCAATGTATAATGTTTACTAACCGTGTACACTTGATATACACGCATCAGCTTAATAGCTGCTACTGTATTATTATTAATAATAATAATTCACTGTGTCCAAAAGCGTGCATGCGTGAAGTGGCCCCGTAATGTTGCCAGACCGTGAACAATATACACAAATATAAGATCATTTTGTGTTATTAACAATTTTTTGAGTTTGTCCAAATTTTTGTTGACAAGGACCGGATTCTACTCCCTAGGGAGTTGTTTATATTAACATATTACAACAGAGACGAAGATAGGCAGGTGAAATAATTCAATTAGATGAATCTCACCCGCATAAATTAAGGTTTCAGTTCTTTAACTTTTTTGACGGTTGATCTTGTATATGAAATAGCCGTGCGGATATGTCGTTGCTTTCTAACATTTAGGGTTGGGGTTCGAGTCCTCGCGGGGGGTTCCAGTTTTTGGCAATTATGTTTTTTTGTTGTTTTTTAATTAATTTTTTTGGTTATTAAATGTTCGTGATAAATAAAAAATATTTTAACTTAAACTATTAGCCGCTAGTGCCATTTGTTATATTGTAGATTATTTATCAAACATAAAATAGTCCAGTTTTTTGCAATTATGTTTTTTTAATACATTTTTTTGCTAATTAAATGTGCGTATTAAATTAGAAAATATTTTAACTGAAACTATTAGCCGCTAATGCCATTTGTTATAGATGATTTATCAATTATAAAATAGACCTTTTTTTTGTGCCAAACTATCGCTGTAGACATTTTATCAGAATTTTTGGAGCTTACCGATCTAAAAACTCACCGCTCGCCACTGCTAACTACACATCACGGGGGAGGAAGGGTTAATAATAACTCTAATAATAATAATATTTGGCTTATTTATATAGCGCAATTTTCTGATTTAAAATTGAGGGTATGATAAACCAATGTAGCGAGATTTCAGTTGAGCTCTGAACTGACTGGGACTGTCGATGATTCGCAAGTCTGAAGGCAATTGGTTCCAGGCAGAGGGGCCGGCAACGGCAAACGCACGATCTCCGAATCTCCCAGGGTTTTTATTTATTATTTCATCCAGTTGAAAATATTTGATCTGTATTTTTTGACCCTTAATTATAACAGGAAATTTGTCTATGACTTTTTTGCAGAAAGTGAAAGAAGATGTTCTGGATAGAGGAGGAGTCCGCTTCTCCATGGTTCTCTACCACCGTTGGCTGCTCAGATTTCTGGTCAACCGAGCTCTACTAGTCCGTCAGCCCAAGCAAGATGTCCTCACCTTGTATGTCCAAGTATTTTTCCTCGTCAGTTTTGTTTCCATATCAGATTACTATTAATTTACCTAAGGGCACGGTATCGCAGGGGCGAATCGTCCATATACAAAATGAAAACAATGATAAAATTTAACCATCAATGTCATAAAGCTAAGAATCAAACCTAGGACTTCAAACATGTAAGGCGAATGCCCCAACCACTATACCATGAGACGAGTCGAAAACACTTGTGTAGAGTTCTGGGTCTTTTTTTACAAACAGAACTGTATTCTTCATCTGCCTAAACACAGATTTTTTACTCTTAATGCCACTATTTTTTTTACAAATTTGAATGCCATGATTTTTATAAAATTTAACATCATTATGATTTTTACAAAATTTAATGTCATTATGATTTTTATAAAATTCAATGTCATAATGAAATTTAATGCTACTATAATTTTGATAAAATTTAATGTCATGATTTTTATAAAATTTAATCCCACTATAATATTTTAATGTCATTATTATTTTTATAAAATTCAATGTCGTTATGATTTATACTAAATTTAAAGTCAATATGATTATTATAAAATTTAATTTTTAATAAACCTCGGAATGTTTTGAATTTTAATATATTTATGATTTTTTATGTTTAAATTTTAATGCATTTATGATGTTTTATGTTTAAATTTTAATGCATTTATGATGTTTTATGTTTAAATTTTAATGCATTTATGATGTTTTATGTTTAAATTTTAATGCATTTATGATGTTTTATGTTTGAATTTTAATGCATTTATGATGTTTTATGTTTAAATTTTAATGCATTTATTATGTTTTATGTTTAAATTTTAATGCATTTATTATGTTTTATGTTTAAATTTTAATGTCTTTATGATTTTAACAATCTGAAAATATTGTTCGTTAAATTTGATTCTCTGATCAATAATGGAAACGACATCAAAAAATTTAAATCATTGTCGTAATCTTCCTACATCTCCCATCTTAAACTGATTCAAGGGGAGCAATGTCCCCCGAGATGGCTCAGATGTCCTTCGACCAGTTGGTCCGGCAGGCAGAGGACTCGAGGAAGTCCAGCATCATGTTCCTCACGGAGCTGACCGAGCAGGGTCCGCTCGGAGAGCAGATGCCCATACCTACCATGGAGTCCTTCGCCACTCTCAGCGAGGACTCTGCCGAGCTAACTCACGACTGGGACGCGGGGGGATGTCTCATCTCCGACTTTGAACTCTTCATGCAGGTTGATAATTTTGTACATTTCTGTCGAACAAACATCAACAGATTGTGAAGTTGAAGAGCTGAAACCTTTATTGATGCAGGTGAGATTCATCTGATCAATTCTGATCCCTGATGTATCGGAGTGAAGTATAGGAAAATAGGGATGAAAGTAGGCTGAATGCTGTTGAAATGCGACCTCTCAGGCGAATGTGTGGTAAAACTATGTACGATAGATGCACAAATGTTGAGGTCCGTACATTATGTAAGGCTGAGATAAGCATTATCGACAAAATCCAGAAAGGAGCTCTGCGCTGGTTTGGACATGTAGAGCGAATGGACAGCGAAAGAACAGCTAAGAATATTTACAATGCGAATGTTGATAGATGCAGAAATAGAGGAAGACCGAGAAAGACATGACATGACATGACCAAATCCAACAAATACTTGAAGATGGACATGTTAAAAGTCGAAATAATCGGCGAGCATGCATGAGAAGATGTATGAATGTAGAGGAAGCGAGATATATATGCAAAGATAGAGCGATGTGGCGTTTTATCCTCTTTGGCTACCCTTACGGGGAAACGGCCTGATGGTCTGTTGTTGTTGAGATTCATATGATTGAATTATTTCATCTACAGAATAGGCAACGCCTGAAAATATTTTTTCAATTTTTATGCTTCTTCTTGGACCAGGTGGATTTATCAACAATGTTTTGAGTTTGTCTGAGTTTTTGTAGACAATAATATTAAGATTTTAACAGAGATGAAGAAAATTTTAAGGAAGATGGAAGAATTGAAGGAACATAGATGTTCAAATATAGGCTAAATCAGGTTGTGGTTCCGTAGATAATGTTGCGGACTCACAGGCCAGAGGCCTGAGTTTCAAACTCCACTCTACCCCAACTTGATTTCCATTTTCTAATAGTGAGTAATTCGCAACTCGTTGAAAATGGCCGCCAAAATAAAAATATTTGAGTAAATTATAAGAATGCTTATATTTCTTTTTTTTAAAAAAAAGGGTGAATGTTACACGGTGTGTAAAGTGGCCACTTAAACCAGCCAATGACAGATCATAAACCCAGTAGATGCATTTACTTCAACATTCCCTTCTCAATCATCTCTGCTGTAATATTTTCATTTAATTTATAAAAGTTTGACTGTATGTAGTATAAAAACTTTCACACTTTTTTATAGATATACCGAAAATATGTTGAGTTTTTCCAAATTTTTGTAGACAAGGACTGGATTCAACTCCCTGGGGAGCTGTTTACATTAGCATATTACAACAGAGATGAAGAACATTTAAGAGAAGGTAATATAGAAGCCTAGGCATCTACAGGGCTTATGATGAAATAATTTTTTCAAGTACAATATTTGAGTTTGTCCAAATGTTCAAGACTTTCAAAATGGTGAATGTTACACAGTGTGTAAAGTGGCCACTTAAACCAGCCAATGACAGGTCATAACCCCTGTAAATGCCTTGACTTCCATATCCCCTTATTTAAGGTACTCTCCATCCCTGTTGTAATTTGTTAATTTTTCAAGTGTTGCCTAGTAGGTAGGTGAAATAATTCAATTAGATGAATCTCACCCGCATAAATAAAAGTTTTAGCTCTTTAACTTCACAAAAATCAACAGATGAAAGAATTGAAGGAACATAGATGTTCAAATATAGGCAGAATGGTAAATGTTACAGAGTGTGTAAGTGGCCACTTAAACCAGCTAATGACAGGCCATAAGCCCTGTAAATGCCTTGACTTCCATATCCCCTTATTTAAGGTACTCTCCATCCCTGTTGTAATTTGTTAATTTTTCAAGTGTTGCCTAGTAGGTAGGTGAAATAATTCAATTAGATGAATCTCACCCGCATAAAAAAAGGTTTCAGGTATTCAAATTCACAAACATCAACAGATGAAAGAATTGAAGGAACATAGATGTTCAAATATAGGCAGAATGGTAAATGTTACAGAGTGTGTAAGTGGCCACTTAAACCAGCTAATGACAGGCCATAAGCCCTGTAAATGCCTAGACTTCTATATTACATTCTCTTAAATGTTCCTCATCTCTGCTGTAATATGTTAATTTTAATGGATATTTCGAATTCCTCATGCAGATCCATTTCGACCTCTGCTCCAACTACTTCTTCTACGGCCAGTACGATCTCGCCCGGAGGCATATCATCCTCTGCAACCAGCACCGGGAGAGGCTGACCAGACTGCCGCACTTCTCCTGGAGCGCCCTGCACTACGCCAGTGTCTCCGAGCCGGAGATCCTCGGCTACATGAAGTCGCTGAACATCCTCAGGGAGCAGAACGGCCTGCTGCACAATCTGCAGGAGGCCATTTCCAACAACTACTCCAACCTGATCGCCGTGCTTCAAGAGGACAACCTGAAGAGGGAGATCCCACTGGTGCATCGATTGGTCGTCGAACTTGATATTCAAGGTAAGTGCGGATGTAGAGTACGTCGTATCTTTTATACTGCGTCATAAGAAAGAAGGACGCATCTAACATTTTTTTAAAAATGAGTTAAATACTATTCGGAATCAGGAAAAAAATACACATATACTAAAAATACATCTTCTTGAGGTGCCTTGTCAGATCCCCCGACGTTGGCGATCACTACAGCGAAAGCATCTCGGTCCTGCGCTACTCCGCAGCCAGGACAACTGCTTATTGTATGTATTCGCCATAGTGATTCCTGGGAAAAGATGACCAGAGTGGTTTCCCGTTGCCTTCTCTGGTGGATTTTTCTGTCGGGGTTACCTTCCCTTGGCTGGTTGGTTCTGGTTTGCAGGCGCCAGAAACTCGCCTTTCATCCTCTCGTTATCTGCTGCGATCACACCGTTATGAGTGTGATCCCATTGTCCGGGGTTCGCGACGTGGACGCTAACGAGTAGGGCTAGTCACTAGTGTTGTTGGTGTAATGCAACTTGGCGTTTGCAGCATTTTATAGTCACACCATCCAGCTAGATGTGACTCACTGTGACCCTACTGACAGTTTTAACCCCTAAAATACATCTATCTTCCTAAAATAACCACAACCCTATTATTTTCACTAATAAATGAGACTAAACTGCAAAAAGTCTCGAAGATTACTAAATATAAAAGGCTGTTCTGACTTATATAATTATTAAAGACTGATTAAAATGTTTGATTATGTCCAAATGCTTGCAGACTGGCTGGATTTCCTCCCTAGGGAGTTGTTCGTATTTAAATTTATTTCAACAGAGAGGGAAAAAGTTGTCGAGAAGAGAATATGGAAGTCTAGGCATTTACAGGGCTTATGACCTGTCATTGGCTGGTTTAAGTGGCCACTTTACACACTGTGTAGACACTTTACACACTTTACACACTGTGTTGAAGAGTTGAGGAAATGTGGATGTTCAAACATGGGCAGAATGGTGAATGTTACACAGTGTGTAAAGTGGCCACTTAAACCAGCCAATGACAGGTCATAAGCCCTGTAAATGCCTAGACTTCCATATTCCCCTCTCGAAAACTTTTTCCCTCTCTGTTGAAATAAATTTAAAAACTGATTAAAATACTTATTTTTTCTTCTATTTCGTTTTTAAAAACATCTGAAATGAATGTACCCACTCGTTTTCAATTGAATTTAAAATCTGCTGGCAATTTCGAAGTTAATTGATTATTAGGTCGGCATTACTATTTTGAAAAACAGTAAATGGCCAGTAACGTCTATTTTATTTAGTTGAGCAGAATCAATTGGCATATTAACACTAAAAAAGAAAGACGTTAACTTAATTACTAAATAAAAAAGGTGTTTCTAGCTAGAAACGTCATTTTATTGAAGTATAACATATTTTCTTGTATTTTTTTTACTAAAAAGAAGATGAAAACGTTAATTTTTAAATATATAACGTAAAATTTATTAAAATTAATATATATATTCTGTTAGGGCAAACCATAATACATACTGTCGCATAAAAATATACTTCATTTTTGTAGTATTTTTTACTCAGCGAATTTTCCAGTCTCCGAGTTACAAAATATTTATTTTCTCCGTTTTTTGTTTTATGTAGAAACGTCCTTCTTTCTTACGACGGCAGTATAATTTGGTCTCCATTCTACAGGACTCATATTGACCATGTTGAGTCTGTCCAATACTGTTTTCCAAGAAAAGTGGCACGGTTACTCGGATTGCAAAGAGGAAAGCAATTTCTATGCCTTAAACTATTTTTCTACACAACTCTCCATTTATTTATTAACGGACATTGTCCATTTATTGATTCGTGTTTATTGATTTAAATTCTGTACCTTAAAGCCGAAAGGCTGGAACTCACATCTTTTGCCAAATTGAGTTATGAATGTCATTTTGTTAATATATTCAGATTCTATTAATGCTAAAAACATTGGGGTCCTCCGGTATACCACTACTGAAATAGCTCGTTCTAAAACACCAGTAGTGCAGTAATAATACTCTGCTTTCAACAAAATTCAACGGTTTGCTGTTATTAAAGCAGTGGACACCGAATAAATTCCACAATTTTTATAGCAAACAAACTACCTCTGACGCAGCAAGGGATTTTGTGCAAGATTAAGTCTTATTCTCATTTAAATTTATTTCAACACAGAAGAGAAACATTTTTGAGAAGGGAATATGGAAGTCTAGGCATTTACAGGGCGTATGACCCGTCATTGGCTGGTTTAAGTGGTCATTTCTTTTGCTGTTAATTTCATTATTTTACTTTGCTTCTTTACACACACTGTTTACTCTCAATAACTGTTTTACCGCTATTAATATGATGTCATCAAATTTCTATTTATCTGTTATTTTCAAAAATAATTAATGTTTTAATTAATGGCACGTGATTTAATGTTTTTGCCAAAAGAAAGTTTTATGAATACATTGTTTTTCTTTTGGTAATGTATCCAAAATAAAACAAGTTTATTGGATTATAATTCTACTTTATTTTTTATCTCAAATATACAAAGGGTATATTGTGACGCGTTTCGTCTTGTTATGACATTTTTAAACTAAATTAAATATTTACAAAGTTTCCTTATAAGCTAAAAATAATTGCTATTTTATGTTTGTGGATTTCTATACAAGCCAAAATAAGTAGAGTAATTAAAATTCAATTAGGGTGTACTGAGTATATTAGAGGTGAACAATATTCTGTGTTTACTATATTAGTTTTATATCATCCGTCGATGGGAGGAGTGCTCTCCTGAAACTATAGTTGTGTTCTTGTAAAAGAATACAATTGTGTAACACTAATAACAAAGTTTTATTTTCATAATAATTTATAATGAAGTGTTACGAAGTGAATTATTTCATTTTATTTAATTTATTTATTTTATTTGATTTAATGGCATAATTATACATTTTTACAATTTAAAAAAAAATTCACTTGTTATATTTTTACTAAAACTAAAATCCCACCAAGCCACTTTTTGTAGCTTGTTGGTGAAGATTATATTTATACTGACTTAATAATATTATTTACATTTATAAAAACAATGAATAACATATCAAAATTAACAGCCGGAAAGATCAGAATAAACATGTTTATACAAATAATAATATATAAATTTATTTTTTAAATACAAGAAAATATATGAAAAAATAAAATATTTACACCTAAGCTACTATTCATATATAAACTCTTGATCGAGTAGCCACTCTCTTAGAATACAATACAAAACAATTGTGCAACACTAATAACAAAGTTTTATTTTCATACTAAGTTATTGTAACAAATTAATTGATTCTTAACAATTTTGTACATGTCCAATACATAATGACACAACATACATTAGATTTTCACTAGGGCTGGCTGATTTCTGCAAATTGCACGCCTTAGGTTGTGTGGTCAACCGAAATCATTGAAAATAGTCAAATACATGCCTAATTATTTTTTATGTGATAAAAAAACAAATGTATGTATTATTATGTATGGTCATGATGGGGTCTATCACAAACTCTGCATTCGGGCAAAGAAATTTCAGGTTTCTGGGCCCCAAAATATTTAATATGCTACCCGAAGATTGCAAAACCATGACCTGGATTCAATTTAATAAATTTGTAAAAAAATGGTTACTGGGTTTAGGCCGAGAAAAATCGGAAAATTTACTCAAAATACATTCCTAAATAATAAATTAATATTGTATAACTGTATAGTAAATTAACAAGTAGGTAGTATTGTTATTTATTGTTATCAAAAACATTTTTAACTTTGTGGTATGACATTTTACACTTATTTGTTAATAAATTTGTATAAACCACTTAATTTTTTATTTTTTTCTTAATTACACTTCGACCGGTTTCGAGGTTACTACCTCATCGTCAGGAATTTAACTAACTTATAATTACACGCGTTGCTATTTATATAATAAAATTCCCGACGATGAGGTAGTAACCTCGAAACCGGTCGAAGTGTAATTAAATAAAAAAAATAATAAAAAAAATTAAGTGGTTTATACAAATTTATCAACAAATAAGAGTATTGTTATTGATTATTTTTTGCATAAAAATCTCTGCCTTATAACACGTACCTAGTTAGGCAGACTAGACAAGATCCAGAGAAATCTATTACCTAAGTGTGTATGTAGTAGATAAATACCCGTATGCAGAGACAAAACTTAAGGTAAGGAAAGTACATTCTAATTTCAAATGTAGAGAATAACCCGAAGGTGAAGACAGTAGAATGTACTTTCCTCACCTTAAGGTTTGTCTCTGCATACGGGTAAAAGTAATTGTTATTTTTGTTAATAATATTATTATTATTATTATTTATCATTTGTCTAAGTGAAAAACATTCCAAATGTTCTGTAGATTTGATTATTCACTCTTTTCACAAAAGTGTTATTATCTCAGTTGCACTTTCCTACGGCTGGCTGCTTTCTGCATAACTACGTTCGAATGATGTTCTATTTTTCACTATTAATTCCAGGTTCTTCTTCAAGCGGGGTGTTCACCGTGTCTCGCGACCTGCTGAACAAAGTCGCCGCTTTGAACGCCGTCCGTTCTGCGCTGGAGGGCAACCTCCCCTCGGCGCACATGCATTTCAACCGCCGCCTGTGCACCCTGGGACCGCGCTTCGTGGAGACCCTCTTCTGGGCCCTCGCGCCGATCCTCGCCACCGACCTCTCCCAAACGGACCGGGCCAGAATCAAGCAGTTCCTCGTGCACCTGGCCACGTCCGAGCACGTCGTTCTGCCGGACGAAATCAACAAATACTTGGAGGCCAACGTCGAAGGGAAGAAAATTAGCGTTTTCGATGATTATGAACTGGAACAGATATACAAAGACCTGGAGCTGAATGAGCCCGATCAACTGCCCACGGAGCTCCTGACCACGGATTGGGATACTCCGGACTTCAACGTCCGGTCGGACCCCGAGCTGGAGATCGGATGTTTGAGGCAGCGATTGATCGACGCGGCGACGGCCGACAAGACGAGGGAGTGTTTGGTGAATTTGGCCGTTAAAAACCCGACACAGCCACTGTGGACTGTCAACTCCCAGTGGAAGTTGCCGATCCCGATACATAGCGTAGTTATGTCTTTACCTAGAGGATTCCTGCAGGTAAAATTACATATTTACTAGGATACTCAGTGGTTTTTTATAATTTTTTATTTGTTAATAGACTATCAAATATTTCGGGGTCGTGTTTTATTTATTTTATTTTATTTCATTGGAAAGCCAACAGACATTTATAAATATATAAGATACAATGAGGAATTCCAGCCCAACCCGGAATTAAATTTTTAAAATGTTTTTGTGTCCACGTGTATATTTAAAAATTTTGGAGTAGGATGAAATATCTCAAAAACGCCCGCAAAAATAATAAAAAATGTTAAAAATAGTATTCATTTAAATTTATCCTTATATCTACGTGTAGTATTTTCGGTTTTCGCTTTAAAGCCCCCGCACCTTGTAAGGAACGTTTTGACCATAGAAAAAAAAGAGTATAATTTGTGATTGGTGATTTGGCGGCGAATAATTCGATTACAATCTACGACCTGAAATCCGGCAAATAATACTTTGTCGACATTTCAACCAGAGATTATGTCAACTTTCTAGGTTTTTCTAAATCGAAACGTTCGTAAAAACAACCATAACATAGAAATGAGCAAATTACGATCAACTAAATGAAGTAATTAAAGCAATATTCCATAGATTCTTGTCAGTTTTGTTATTGGCTGGAGAAATACAACTTACCGCGGTCAGAGAAAGTAAGAACGCCAACCGTTTCATGACGTCACTACTGAAAAGTGACACACTGATTACAGTCATTTGGCGCGGTATTTGATAAATGTAACTTTAAAAAATCACTTCTTTGTAAATAACTAGAAATAATAATATTACTAGAAATGTACATGTAAATGTAATACATATTATTCAAAATATATCTACTTTTGAATATTAGTCACACAGTTGCACATTGTAATATTTATTACGAATATAGTTGACCATACAGTGTACATTTATAATGTGCCTACATACAGAACTGCACATAACCTGCATAATATAGGCTGCGGATTCAAGGCGCAACATCATAACTTGAAGTCTAGGCATATACAGGGCTTGTGACCTGTCATTGGCTGGTTTAAGCGGCCACTTTACACACTGTTAAACATTCACCTTCGACCTTCTAACCCTGTTTATAATTCTCTACTCACTCTTTGATGCGCCTGAACTACTGAGCTCAATAAAATTAAATATCCCAACTAGAAACATCAGACAAAACTGACTCTTTCATACCGATAACCATAGAACTAACTATGGTTTTCATTCCCCTATGCCCAGAATTGTCAGGTCTGCCAACAAACATACCAGTCTTGATTTCTTTGATAGCAAGTTGTCTTCTTTCAAATGATCACTGAATCAAATTCAATTATAAACACCTCTCTTCCGCTTCCACTCCCACCAAGTCTACTATATACCATTGTGTCTTACTACTTTTTTTTAAGGACATATATATAAATATGTCCTTAAAAATGCCCATTGGGCGTATATGTAAATAAATAAATTCACTATTCTGCCAATGTTTAAACATCCTGATTTCTTCTTCAATTGAACGCATTGAACTTAAAATGATAAGTCTTTTCGCTACTAATTTCGTTCGCTCAAGTTGACTAAATCGAGCTAATGATTTGCATATTCTCATAAAAATTTTCTGTATCTATCTATGGAGAACCACATTATTCACTCTGAACTTTTTGACTGCAGGACTTCAGTTACATCTTGCTGGGCAAGGCTCGGCAGCACTCGGAGGCCGGAGACTACGAGCGTTCCGTGGGGCTGCTCCTCACGCTGGAGGCCGAAGCCAAGCACCAGCTGGGGCAAGGTTCCAACCCGGCTATCTACAAGCTGTGCAAGCTCGTGGGCTGGGAGGCCCTGCTCACCCAGATCACGCAGGTTTGCATGGTTTCTGACTAGAGTTGCCACTTGCCTGTGGAGTATCTCAGGGAAGTGTTCTTGGGCCTATTCTTTTGATTTAAATAATAATAACGAGAGAGACCAATAGAGTGGGCGAATGCGCTCGCTATCTCTCTCGCCACGTGATTGGCTAACCTAGTAGTGCCCGCTATTGGTCTAGCAGCGCCCACCGGGCAAATAATAAATTAGTATTCGTCAACACCACTAGGGCTTTTACTCTCCACTTTGTCTCCCTGCTTCCCGACTTCGCTTCAACCGAACCTCTCCGCCACCTGGAATATTCAAGCGCCGCTACCCACTGGACTTGGAACTCTGAAACTCTCTGGATTGGATTTTGGACCCCGGACAATTTGGACCCTTAGCTACTTCCCCGGAACATACACGCCGTTCTCGCCGACAGAGCGATACTGGCTTTTTAAACCGGCTACCTGCTTCAGGATTGCGGCCGCCAGTGCTACCTACTAGTGACCCCGCAATGGATCTCTAGGCAGCGATACCTCCCCAGGAGTTTAGGAGTTGCAATTCCTAAGCGAATTGCGAGATCTTAGTGCATGCTTCCATTCTCAGTTATGTGAAATTCCAAGTATTTAAAGCTGTCGATTTTCTCGATCCTCTGTCTCGATCTCTTTTTTCACTTGTGTCTTATCTGTTTTTAGGTATTGGCGGACTGGCCGAACCACAAGGCCAATATGCCAGCTCTCGTGAGCAAGTGCAACATGTGCCTGGCCTCTGTACAATCCGGAGATAATGTCATTCCACGTCTGGAGGTAATTTCTCTTAACACTGTCTCGATGTGTATTTCTTTAAACAGCTCTCAACACGCAATAAATACACATTGTCATTTCTTCCCCTCCTCACAACCGACCCTACGATTGTATCCTTCTATCTGTCGCCAGATCCGCGAGATGTGCTACATGCTGCTGCTGAACGCCGGGGAGTGGAGCGCTCTGGCCGAGGGGGAAGCGCGAGGCTCCGGTCCGGCGGAGGCCCTGGCCCTGGCTTGCCTGCAGCTGGCCCGCCCTCGCGCCACCAAGCGCGTCTCCAAGGACCTCTGGGACATGGGTCAGTCCACTGCCATTCATATATAAACCTATATTTATTTGCTCAAGTTTTTGACGCGTAAAGATCGTAATTTTTTGTTAATTTATTTTTAAACGTTTCTTTTCCAGTGCTGCCGATATTTGCCACGACGAGCTCCACAAACTACTACGGCGGCGCGGGCAACAAGCGAAGCGCGAGCGCGCGCGACGCTCCACCCAGCAACACGAAGATGCGCGATGGCATGGTGTCCTTTTTCTCCAAACTGCGCGAGCCGACCGTGCTATCCGTCGCCGTCTCCCTGCTCGCGCGGCTCCTGAACATACTGAGAGACGACTCGCACACGGAGCTGAGCGCGGAACACACGTCACTGTGGCCCGCGTCAGTCGCCGGGGCCGCGTCGTACAGCGCTCGATCCGTAGCGGATACGCTGAGAAAATTGCTGACGCAAGCGCTGTCATTCCAACCGACGCGCCCCACTTGGCTGCGCCTCTTGGGAGACTTGCATTTGGCCGCGGGACATCACGCTTCAGCTCTGAGTCGGTATCTTTCCTCCCTCTCTGTGACTTCGGACCACTTCTCCCAGCCGCTCTTGCGGGGGACGGCCGACGAGCAGGCGCTGTTTCGCCGGATGATCAAATGCTGCACGCAGCTCGGGTGCCCGACGCAGGCCGCCGTCCTGTGCCAGTTCCTCGAGGAAACGGACTACGTGCTCGCGTTCAAGTGCCTCTCGGAAATGAGCCAGCAGTGTGCGGACGCCATGGACAGCTATTACGGGTGCGTTTGGGACACGGCCATCCTGGAGTTCCTCGTCAACCTGCACCACAGGAGGGGCGAGACGCAGCGGAAGCAGCTGGCCGTGCGGGTGATGGGCATGCTGGAGCTGAATTCCAACAACAATGAGGAGATTCAGCGGGAAGCGGCCAACAGCAGAAAGGCCAAGTTCTTGCGAGCCCTTGTGAGGCAGTATGTTTGCTAAAAAAAAAAAAAATTTTCTCTCAGTAATAATGGTTTGAAATATGACAGTAAGTCTAGACTCTGCCAATCATCACCATATTGTTTTTTTATTTTTTATTATTAATAAAACATATAATACAAAAATTACATATTATACTCCCAGGAGTAATTAGAAACTCATTTGGGACCGTACATAAGAAAAAACATTTTTTTGACAATACAAACACAATATCACACAAATTAATACATCCGAAATAAAAGAAAACATTATTGTAAAAGAAACATAAAACACCATCTTATATAAACTACATTAATAATTATCACTGTCAAAAAGATTTAAGAAATATTTTTTAATCGCGACACTTCTGGATTTTTTTTCAGTTTTTCGTGCAATCATCAGGCAATTTATTATATTCGGAATGGCCAATATTTTCCAAGGACCTACTGCCAAACTTTGTTGAGCGAAACTTAGACACACGAAGATTCCCTGAATAACGCGTATTGTAATTATGAATATTTTGACCAAATGTGTATTTTAAATTTGAGTGAGCAGAAAAGTTTATGATATTTAAAATAGTATTGGTTATGTCATGCAGTGGCATTACCTTGAAAGGAAGTATCTTTGTTTGTCGGTAGATATCCTTGACATGGGAATCCCGTTCAAGTTCAAGAATGTTTCTTAGAGCTCTGTTCTGAAGAACTTGTATTTCCGAGATCTGATTTTTGCTGGCAAAACCCCCATATGCATGATAAATAAGATAGGTGGGAATGAATCAAAGCGTAGTAGACGACAAACAAAACGGAATGAGGAAGCAAGCCTCGAAGTCTATGCAATACGCCAGTTACGGGTGCTATTTTTAATTTTACATGCTCAAATCGGTAGCTCCGTGAAAGTTTGGAGTCAATAAATAGTCCCAAGTATTTAGTTACATTGGTCTTTTCAATATAGCCAGTTCCGAGAGAAATATTGATATTTAAGTCCTGTTTGTTCCCAAAAATCATGAAACATGTTTTTGGAGAAGATGCTTTACGTCGGTTAGCTTTGGTTGAGAAACCAAAACACCAAGTGGCAGTTTTTCTGGCTCTAAATTCCTGAGACATTTTCCTCTTGCTAATACCCTTTTAGAGACACCGATATCGCTGTTGTAAGAAGTGTCTCCTCTTACCAAAATGTTGCTGGTCGTTTTTGATCGTTTTATAATGACCCTCTTCGCTAAACTTATTTTGAAATGAAGTTTATCCGGTGTTTCAATTATATTTCTCACTGCGGTACGCCAATCATAAACTGGAACATTACTACCTAAATTGCGAATTGTGGCTAAACTTTTAATCGTGTTTCCACAAAAAAATGTTTTTTTTTACTAATTTTGGATTTAACCAATTCTGATATCCACCAACACATTTGTAGAAATAAGTTGTTGGGTGTTTGGTTGGAGTTCCTACCCCAGTTACAGATTGACAGAGAAGACACTAGGTTGGTGTTTAATGCGTATTTATTACATGGCAAATAAGATACAGCACTTGGTTGTGTAGCGCGAGCGTAGCGGCGATGATAGGTAGAAGTAACTGCACTTGAACTACATGCTGGAGCTGAGTGAACTGCACTGATCTTGTTGGGCTGACTGAACGAGCTGACTGATGTTGGCTGCGTCCTCTGCTCTCTTTATAGACGACGTTCCTTTGTAGTTCATTTCTTCATGGTAGGGACGATGTGAATGTACTGTAGAACGATGCCCTCCGATTTCATGTGAAATACTCAGAGTTGCATTTTACGAATGTCTTGGATTCGATTGAAAATGATGACATTACTTCGTCGGTCATTAGTTTAGGTGAACTAATTTAACACGTGTCGGTTTTCTAAATATTTTTAATTCAATTTTATTTTTTGTATTAATTAAAGTTAAATCTAAAAAGTAAAGTTGTGAATTTGATTCAATTGCTAAAGTAAATTGTATTTTCTGATGGAAGGAATTTAATAAATTTAAAAATCAATCTAATTGACGATCTGATTCAATCCATATACAGATCACGTCATCAACATATCTTCTCCACAATAAAACATTATTTAACAAAGGAGATTTATAATCAAAAATTGAATTTTCTAAATAATTAGCAAAAATATCAGCAATTAATGGACTTGTTGGGGCACCCATAGGTAAACGTTCTTGGGTATATACTACATTATTAAATTAAAAATAATTTTGATTAATACATATATTAAACAAATGTGAAAGATCGTCACAGACATTTTTTGTTAGATCTGAATTATTTAAAATTTTGAAATTACATTTTTTGTTTCAAAAGACACTAATTTGGCATTTCTATGTAAATTAAAATCTTTAAGAATATTGACCAACTCTAATGAGTTTTTAATAGTATAATTATGTTTAAAAATATCCAATGATTTTACTGTATTTATTAGAAAAGACCCAAGTTTAAATATTGGGGAATCACAACAGCTTACAACCGGCCTAATGGGATTATTTAATTTATGTATTTTTAAAAGGGAATACAATAGAGGTGGTTTTGGATTTTTTAAAACTAATTGTTCTTTTGTTTTTTCATCGGAAAAAATCACACTTTTACATGATTTAAGAACACTTTTTGATGATTCTTGAAATTTGTTTGTTGGGTCCGTTTTTAAAATATATAATTAGAAATTAGTAAAATTTAATAATCAATTAAATTTAACTTCGAGTCCTCTTTTAAAACTATTCCCGTTATGATTTATTTTATCTTTCTTTCAATTTTCTGTCTCTTTCATACAATATTTTATTATATAAATAGCAACGCGTGTAATTATAAGTTAGTTAAATTCCTGACGATGAGGTAGTAACCTCGAAATCGGTCAAAGTGTAATTAAAAAAATTAAAGTGGTTTATACAAATTTATAAACAAATAGGATTTTATTACAAATAGGGTATTATTTTATTTTAGAAAAAAGTTTTTTTTCTTGTGCTGTTTTAATGTATGGAGACTCGGGTACTTTTATATTCTGGTGGATTAGACCGTCACATTTATTCAAGGAGAAAAGATCCATTAGCGAAATCGTCTAAGTTTAGGTAGTAGCTTGTTCTCCTAGAACATGCAGTCTGGAAGTATTCTTAAAACTTCAAATCCACTATCTGCATATACTGTCAAGTCACAAAACTCTTTTTTACACATTGCCAATCGACCTTGAATTTGAAACCAATACTTGTGATTTGTTTTAAGAAGTTGATCGTTTACATACTTCAAAATCGTTTTCCCATCAATGGTGGCCCGTTGTATTGAAATGAGTCCAATTGACGGCAGGCATTTTACTTCCACTATCCCTTCATCACCAACGAATCCATCAGGACTAGCTCCTAGGAATGGCAAATCACTTCTGACAAACGGTCCACAAGGCTGCACTTTTACATGATGAGTACATTTATTAATACGAATCTATTGCTCTATTCTCATTTACCCCGCCATATTGTATCGCCTTTGTATAAATTTAAGGTCTCAGAATTCAATGGTCTGTCGAAATGAAGAGTTGGCGGACATGACGTTCTCCTTGTAGGATGAGATGCTTTGCCTAAGCAAAAATGTTGACTTGTCTACAGCCGTCGCTACTTGGTTCATCATTGGGTTATGGATGTTAATAGCTTTTTCATAATCCCTAATTTCTCTGATGATTACACTTGCCTCATCACAGGTTGAAATATTGTGTCTTAGCTTAGCAACTAATAAATTTTTATTGCGACGCTTGACAATATTGTGGCAGGAAGTAGTTTCTCTCATCTTTATATATATACATATATATAAATCTTCTGTACGTGTGATGTCACTGAACTCCTCTTAGGAGCCGTTTAGGCAGCTTAACCGATTTACGTGCGGTTTTCAGCGAAGTGTAGATATTATTTTTTTTTATCGAATCTGTTAAAAAAAAATTAGAAGCGTAAATCTTTTTTACATCGACCTACCTAACACCTACTAAATGGCCTACTCAACGACCTACTAAAATGGAAAGGTGTTGTTTTTTCGCAAAAAAATATTTGCTTTTTATGGATTCCTATCAGATTCTTTCTTTACTTCTTCTTCTTCTTATGGTTCCTCTCCCCGATGGAGGTTGGAAATCATCATTGCGATTCTTACTTTATTGGCAGCTGCCCTGAACAAGGACTGAGTGCTGCAATGGAACCAGTCGCGTTTATCATTTATTTATCATTCAGCCAGCATCCTAAATATTTATATTGATGAACTTGCTCAATAAACTGCGCTCCAAGTTTTAGAGTCATTTGGGAAAGTTTGTGGCTTTTTCCGAATAACCATACATTTAGTCTTGGAAATATTCATCTCTAGCCCTTTATTCAAACTTGCCGTGTAAACTTTGTCCAATAATAGTTGCAGGCTTTCCATACTATCTGCTAGAAGGACAGTATCATCCGCGTATCGGATATTGTTTATAATTTGTCCATTTATGCTAATGCCGTTTGTTAGTTCATTTAGTGCATTTCTAAAAATGGCTTCCGATTACATATTAAAAAGGAGAGGAGACAGAATGCATCCTTGCCGGACTCCTCGACATATGTCTATATCTGATGTCAATTCATCATCCACTTTATTTTATTTTATTTTATTAGGGAAATCAACAGTTCTACATACATATTTTTAGTAAACAAACAGATATAGTGTATAAACTCAGAACTAATAACAGATTTCCACATAGTATACAAAGTTAGTAAAGAAAATATATATTACATATCAAATAAATACATACAATTTATACATATAAAAATGTTATTTTCAAGTACTCAATAATCAAAGATTTTTTAAATATTAATTTTAAGAACATTAAGTTACTGTAAATTGGGCGGGATAAGGACAAAAATGCTTGAAGAGAGGATAAGGAGGGGGGGGGGGGGAGATGTACATATTTATTATTATAATGTCTACTAAGTTACATAATACATTTTTAGTGTAAATTTTAAATCTGACAGAGTGATGTTTGTATAATCTATATTTTTAAATCACTTTTCAATCAATCAATCTTTCACTGCAGCTTTTTGATGCCAGTATAGGTTACCAATTATCCTTATATCTCGAGAATCTGTGTTGTTTATTTTTAAAATTTCCAGAAGTTCTTGGTGACGTACTTTGTCAAAAGCTTTGGCATAGTCTATGAAACATGCATATACATCTACGTTCATGTCGCGGCATCTTTCAACAAGCAATTGAATACAACAGAGAGCTTCTCTTGTACCATATCCATTCCTAAAACCAAATTGTGTTTCGCTAAAATTTTCCTCACACTTTTTATATATTCTTCCGTGAATGATTTTCAGAATGTGGCTCATAAGACTTATTGTTCTATATTCACTACACCTTTTTGCGTTCACTTTTTTCGGTAAGGTAATAAATGTCGATTTAAGCCATTCTTTTGGTATTACTCCGGTAGCATATACTTGATTAAATAACTTAACAAATATATCGGATATCATTGTTATTTACCATTTTTCATTTGGTTAATCGCATTTATCATTTCCGATTTTAGTATTTTTGGTCCGGTTTCTCCATTAGTTATGTCAAATTGCTGTGGTCTTTCTTTACATTCCTTATAATTTCTTCGACATTTATTTCCTTTTACTGCATTTTTGGTAATACTAAAATAATATAAACTGACATTCAATACATTTTTGAAAATCGCATTCATGGTTAAAGTCCACCCCTGTTGGTGAGAAGAGCTGAGTTTGACATTTGCAAAAAGAATTTTATATTTGAAAATTAATTATTTTATGTTTTAGAATTCAACCATAAACAAGTACCTAGGTACCTACTTTTCAATGAAAAGTCTTTTTCCAAGGTAGGCTAACGTTGGGGCAGGACAACGTCTTGTCAGGTTTGCTAGTTTTATATTTAGTTCGAAATAAAGAGGCAGTTAATCTCTTTTCTCGTGCCATCATCCAAGCCGGATTTTCAGATTGACCCACAGTCAATCTTTCCAAAATCTAAGGTCTTCATTGGATACTTCATTGTGAAGTTTTTAAAGTATTGCAGTCTTCTTTAGTGACATTTCAGACTCTCTGGCTCTGGCTGTGCTGCATTTGACCCATATTCACAATCGAGGACTGTAGGATTGGATTTCCTCACACGAGTTCTTTTGACCCTTTCTTTGCTAAAAACTAAACGACGGGCTTTAAGCTTTCCAAGGCGTTGTTGATGAACCTTTTTAATTGTACTGCCAGGACTCTTTCCTGATAGTCTCTTTGATGGACTATACTTTTTTCTGGACAGTATTTCGTAGACCTTTATCACTTTAAAAATGCAAAAAAACGTGTTTTTTCCCTATTGCAAATCATCGGTATATAAATGGCACAAACAGGGGAGGTTTTTTTCAGAAGGTGATTATTACAGTTTTTTGTATGAAAGCAGCCTGGCTGTTCTTAGCAAAACATAGAATTGATCTTACTGCACCCGATAATACCAATGTCTAATTTTTTCAAAGTTGTGGACTGGCTGTTTTCAGCATAACCACATTCAAGTAAGTCACCATCTGTGTCGAAAAAAATGACAATAAAAATCAATGTCTTTATTTTCTACCTTAATGTAAATAATTGTCAAAATGAATGTGAATATGTTAAAATTGTTTAAAATTCTGTTTTTTTTTATTTTTATTTGTAAATATTATTGACAATATGCGTGTTACATTATTATAAGTGTATTTTGTAAGATTGTGTATATTATATTTCTTATAAACTATGTTTGTTTTTATTTCACTTCTTTCCCTGGGATTTATTCCTAGTGAAACTAGTTCTCTACGATTTATTCGTAGTGAAACTAGTTCTCTACGATTTATTCTTAGTGAAACTAGTTCTCTATGATTTATTCTTAGTGAAACTAGTTCTCTACGATTTATTCATTATAATAATAATTGTCCTCAATGATTTATTCTTGGCAAAAATAGTACTCACTGATTTATTCTTAGTAGAACTATTCCTCCATGATTTATTCTTAGTAGAACTAGTCCTCTGTGATTAATGCTTTGTAGAAATAGTCCTCAATGATTTATTTTTAGTATAATCAGTTCTCAATGATTTATTCTTAGTAGAACTAGTCCTCTGTGATTAATGCTTTGTAGAAATAGTCCTCAATGATTTATTTTTAGTATAATCAGTTCTCAATGATTTATTCTTAGTAGAACTAGTCCTCTGTGATTAATGCTTTGTAGAAATAGTCCTCAATGATTTATTTTTAGTATAATCAGTTCTCAATGATTTATTCTTAGTAGAACTAGTCCTCTGTGATTAATGCTTTGTAGAAATAGTCCTCAATGATTTATTTTTAGCATGATCAGTTCTCAATTATTTATTTTTAGCATAATCAGTTCTCAATGATTTATCCTAAGTAGAACTAGTCCTCCGCGTGTAATGGTCAGCATATTTGCCTACCGTGCAAGAGGTTTCGGGTTCGATTCCCGACATGGTTGATATAATTTTTTTTAAAGGGTGTTTTTACACCAGAATATTTCATAGTCCCTAGACTAGTATCTGAAGCGAAAGACTGATCACCTCACCTTCATGTAACAAAAATTATCAAGACGCGCTGCAATTGTTGTACTAATGCAGTGCCCTATGCACCACTGGGTGCAGAAAGGGAATGATGATGATGAGAAATTATCCTTGGTGATTTTTTTTAGTGAAATCATTCCTCAACGATTTTTTTTTAGTAGAAATAGTATTTACTGATTTATTTCTGATAATAGTAGTCTGTAACGATTTATTTGAAGGAAAAATACTCCTTATTGATTTATTCTTATTTATTTATTCATATTTTTCGCCTACAAACTATAAATTAATAATAAAAATAATTTGACCTCACTGGGGTTTCCCGTGCCGAGGACACTTAACAATTTAGTTTTTTTTTATTACATTTGAGAATAAACAAAGAAGACTCACTTAAAAAACACACATAATTAACAAATATTCAGACAGTTTTAAAAACAAGGTATTTATATTCATCTATATTATTTATATTACAAAACACACAATGAAAACAACAAAAACCTAACATAAGCCATACAGTTGTGGAGCAGTTGATTCAGCATTGGTATGGGCGAATGAGACAATCCATTTTACTTCTACCTAGCTCCACTATCCATTTTTTTATAGCCTTTTTAAACATTTTCTCATTACTAATTGCTTTAATAGATAGTGGAAGTAGGTTATAGATTTTAATTGAATAATACTCAAAATCCCTTTGTCTGAAAGTGGTATTAGTATTGGTATTCGTAGTAACAAAAGCCTTCAACGATTTATCCTTGTCCTCAATGATTTATTTTTAGTAAAAACAGTCCTCAATGATTTATTCTTAGTAAAAACAGTATTCAAGTATTTATTTTTAAACGAATTGGGCTCAAATGGTTTGTTCACAGTAAAAATACTCATCAATGATTTATTTTACTAGAAGTATTCCTCAATGATTTACTATTAGTAGAAATCGTTGAGTAACGTTTTCCATCGAGTTGAAAACGCTCGTCCAAGGTTCTGGTTCCTTACTACACACAGAGCATTATTTATTCCGTAAAAAAAATCTGTGTTGTGGCGCATTATAAATAATCGAAAACAAAAATAGTAGCATTCGTTTTCGAATTACGTCTCTAAAGCGGGGGTTCTCGGAGCCGCCATCTTATAATCGCGTTAGTGCGGCTTACTTCACTTTTGTTTATGGTTTGACAGTTTGACAGGTGTTTTACTATGGTTAATGATGACAGTTCGGCGGTTGAGCCTACTTTAAGGTTAAACGTTAAATTATCGGTCATATGTATCGCGGCCCGCCTTACACTTATTTCTACTTGAACACGTAAGTTTTTAATATTATTTATATCATGTTATAATAATGAAAAAACGGATGGCCGTACATCATTTTCATCGTGCGTTGAAATCGGTACCACACGAGTGAACCTTTTTGAAACATTCATTCTATTTGTAGAACATATAATTATAATAGCCCAGAAACCGCGTGCGCGCATCCAAACTGAGCCGACTAACTACTCATAAATGAGTAGTTTTACGTTTTGTCCATTATTAGGGGAGCGCGGAGTAATGAGAGCGGGCGGGTAATCGGAGCGATGACGATTATACGGGACCCAGTGTTGCCAGACTCGATCAAGCGAAAATAGGTAGATTCAAAAAAATAAATCGGTAGATTTGGGAGGGGGTGAGGGGAAAAAATAAATTTGACAGTTGTTTAAAATTAAAGCGCTATTTCGCCTGACGCCGTTGTTTTAAATAGTCGAAAACGCTTGATAAATTAACAACTGAAAACCAAAAGGACTGCAATATGTGAATCACCAAAATATATTGATTCCGGCTCGCAAAACTGGCCCAGATTACAGGTAAATCTTGTTTTGTTACTTTGAGGTTATGTTGATATTTTAATTTCTATTTTAACAATACTGTATTTTGACTAACCATACAAACTCTTCAAGGGTTTAAGGCATAAATATTAATGAAATCACACTAAGTCACCTATGTATGCATTTTTCTATGCACAAAGATACATAGGTTGATTGTATTTTCATAAAATATATACAATGATGTTAATTAATAATAAAATTCAAGTATTGTGTATTGTAAGCCTGTCAATGACTCGGTACAAATAGTTTTTTTTTGCAGGTAGAAGCGTCTTGCAGAATATCACCCTTGACATCGATGGCTCTTTTCTGTATCTCTATGTCCTGGCCATTTTCACAAACATCAGTAAAACTTTGTTGATAAACAAAATTGCCAAATAAAGAAATAATTCATATTTCAAAGTTCTTTAAATGTAAAAACTGCTAACTACTAAAGTACTGAACAAATCTCTTAAAACAATGATTCAACTTAATTTAAATAGATAATTGACTGAAGAAAAGGTGATCCCCTTACATTTCTCCTCATAAGATAAACAATGAAAAATATACATTTTTCAACAATGTCATGAAATTCTATGATCATGATTTACTATACCACAATAATATATAGGTAGGTATTTGAAAATAACCGGGAATCACCATTCACCAATACTAACCAATTCATTTCATAAATATATTATTTATTATGTACTATAGATAAGCGGTTTTTATAACAATCAACAGATGGCAACCTAGGTGAGCAAACAAACAATAAATGATTATATTATATTATATTTCATTTATTTATATACGGCATTTCTGCCATTTACATATATGTGGTATAAAGAGTGCTTAAAAATAAAAATATTTAAAAAAAAATCGAGTATGAAATATTAATATACTCGTACTGTACACATTATTAATTACTTGAAATACATACATATTTTAAAGAAATTATACAATATCAAAATACATTAATCAATCAAATTATAACTATTCCAACCCAATCTTCTGAAGATGATTTGCTCTTTTTGATAAAAATATGTTGGTCGCTTTATTTTTTAAGTTAGGCAGAGATAAACTAAATATATCAAAATGTGATGCATATTCATTCCCGGTATTCTGTAATCTAACAATAGGCGAGTTATATTGAGCTACCGGTCGACAATTTTGACCAAAAAATATTGTAGATGTTCTGCTTAATCTAGGTGGTACATAGAATGAAATCAATTTCAGTAGATCAGGGGTATCAAAAATTGGTTTTATTATTTTATATAAAGTCATAAGATCGGTCGACGTTCTTCGTTCTTGCAATTTAGTTAATTTAAGAGAGTCTAAAATTTTGTTATAATTTAATTGATTAGTAAAAAAACCCATCTTAAAATTAATATATCTAAGAAATTTATTCTGAATTCTCTCAATAGAATCTGAGAAAGTGATTTGATAAGGTGACCATATTGGAGAATTATAATCTAGTTGGCTTCTAACTAGAGATGTGTAAAGATATTTTAATGTGTTTATATTATTAAAATCTTTTCCGGTTCTAAGTACAAATCCTAATAATTTTACAGCTTTGTTAGATATTTTAATAATGTGCTCTTTAAATAATAATTTTGAATCGAATAAAACACCCAGATCGCTCACGGTAGAAACATCAGTAATATTTATTTGATTTAACATGTAATTAAATAGAATCGGATATTTTATTTTATAGAATCTCATAGCTTGACATTTGCTTATATTGAGTTGTAATTTATTTATAATATGTATTCGTTTTATTTGTATTGAAATTTTGTTCTATGGAAAAGAAAACAAGGAAATGTATAGAAATCGGTAGAATTTCTTAGAATTCGGTAGATCGGTAGATTGCTCCCAAAATCGGTAGATCTACCGAAAAATCGGTAGTAATGGCAACGCTTAAGGTTTAATGGGACCTATGCACATTCGGTTCGGCCGTTTTCGTCAACCATCGAGAAAGTTTGCCTGATGCACATGAGCCGTTAGTGCCAGCGTTACCAACGCTACGAATTTTCCGGTAGATCTACCGATTTTGAGTGAAATCTACCGAATTTTAAACCTTGCCATTTTTCCATAGAGTTTTTACTACAAAAGTAGTACGAATAATCGTCCCTTATATAGGAAATCCACTTATAAATGAATACATCAAACATTCACTTTTTTCTGTTTGCTCAGTAGCTCAATCACAAATAACTATCGACGTGTTAATAAGCGACGTGATTACGAATTCTCACCATGGTTGTTTATCGTATTCGCGTTCACAATGCAACATCCGTGAACACCTAATATTAAATGTCAAAATATTTACGTTTCGTGACGTATAATCCGGCTGCTCAATCACTTATTTGAATTTCACTCTTGTTAATTTGGAAAATACTCCAAAACTGCTATTTTCATTTATTTATTTATTATTAATCATGCTATTTATTGCATTAATCCGGCGGTTGGGAAGCCAAATATCAAGAAAGGCAGTCGCTATAGAAATTGTAATTTATTGTCCACTTTTTTGTATTACATACTCTTTACTAGTTTGCGAATGCAATATGTTGTATTATTTTTATAGTAAACGCCGATTTTTCGATAGTGAACTGTATTTATTTACGGGGAAAACAAAAAAACAGACCTTGATGTAACCTTGTAAGAACGTCGTTAATAATTAGGTTTATTTGAGTTTTTTTTAGTTTTAAAGCTGACTTAAAAGGTAAAGATGATATTTAAGATGAAAAAGCATAAAATAAAGACAAATATTTAATTTAATTTCAACTACAATGTACATAAAATAAATACAAGAGCGTTAAATAATTTAACTTGCGAAAAAGCTATAGTCCTTAAAATGTAACGTGATTAGAATGACAGATGTCAGAAAAAGTGACGACATAACTTTGTAGAAACGTCAAAGGAGTTATTTATATTGCCACACGAAAAATCATTTGTATCTGGCGTGTTAATTTATTTTTTTAATACTATGCTTGAAACATAAATCAACATTAATATATAAAATCAGCTTTAAAACTAAAAGAAAACAAAAATAAACCTAATTAAAACGATGTTTTCACAAGGTTACATCATCTCAAATTGATCGATTAAAAAAAAATCATTTGATGTTGTTCATGAAAAAAAGTATTAATGTCTCATTTTTTGGTGAATAATTGTGTTAAACACACTATAATAGGCTTGTTTTTGCGTTTTTAATATCAATTTTCAGAAACAGAGTTTCATGATTGCACGAATTAACTGATAAAATCGATTTGATCAGTGATCAGTAATTTCTCATCACTAATGAAATTAGTTTGACAGCGTCATTCTAATCAAGCCTAATTTTAAGGACTATAGGACTGACAGAAAAAGAAACAGTTTTGTGAATACAACAAAAAAAATTTACAATTCACCTTTTACAATGATGTAAAAAATATACAAAACATATACGTACTTAAAAAACACCTAAATAAAACAGTTCTTACAGCCCGTGTGGCGAGTGATTGATTGAAGACCAGAAATTTGTCAGAACTTCCCTAACATAAAGTTCTTTGACATATGTTAAGGACTATAATGACAGAATCTATTACAATTGACATAAATTTCTAAGCTTTCACTCCTGCCGTGCGTCGTGGGGTCTTAACCAAGTACCACTTTTTTGTGCTTAATGGACAATCGATACCACCTCCATAAGATGATGAGCGGTCAGTGCCTTAAGAGCACGCTACCAGGAAGACTGGAATAGTTGTGGTACTTCGGTGATGCGTCTGTGTCCAGTAGCCAGGTCTCGGTTCGACGAACTCGGGGTCCCGTTAAAACCTGTTCCTGGCCGATTTCGGGGCCGGGATGATACTCGTCGCCGCCGTGGACAGCAGACCCGAATCTCCAGTCCAAAAAACTGCTCTCGAAATGCAAGAACTTTGCGAATCCGACGATTGAAAGGAAATAATTTAAAAAAACTATTTTTTTGGCAGCAGAGACGGAAAATATTTTTGAGAAGGGAATATGGAAGTCTAGGCATTTACAGGGCTTTTGATCTGTCATTGGCTGGTTCAAGTGGCCGCTTTGCACACTGTGTAACATTCACCATTCTGCCTCTGCTCTCAACTCTTCCATCTGTTGACTTTTGTGGAGTAAAAGAGCTGAAACCTTTATAATGCGGGTGAAATTCATCCGGCTGGACCAATTTACCTACTAGGCAACGCCTGAAAACAATTTTTATTCTTCTTCTTTTACCAGGTAGTTAATTCAACAATGTTTTGATTATGTCCAAATGCTTGCAGACTGGCTGGATTTCCTCCCTATGGAGTTATTTCAATCTAAATTTGTTCTCTTTGTTGCAACAATACGGAAGAAATCCAGCCAGTCTGCAAACATTTGGACATACTCAAAACGTTTTTCTAATAATTTACCCAACTATTTTAATTTCGGTGGCCATTTTCAAGGAGTTGTGAATAACTAGCTATTAGAAAATGGAAATAAAGTTGGGGTAGGGTGGGGTTCGCACCTCGGACCTCTGATCCGTGAGTCCGCAACGCTAGCCACGGGACCACAACCCGATTGCAACTACACACGACACTCTCCGATTCCGCGTTTACATTAATACTACAATTGAGGGTATTAGCAGCAAACTTAGAAATCTCCATTGAAGGAGTAACTGAGATATTTGCGAAAAACTTTGAAAAAGAATTGTGAGATTTGTAATTACGCTTCACCAACTCAATGGAGAATGCTAAGTTTGCCCTATGAAGTTAGTATAATTGAAATCTGTTTTTGCAAGATTTACACAGACTAGAAAACGAATGTACCTCTCATATCGACATTTTTAACTCGAGTCTCTGTGAGTTCAAATCATCTATTTATAAATATTTTATGATATTCTATAGTAACGATTGACAAATTATTTGCAAAAGCTACTTAAACTGATGATCTTGTGTTTATTCATTTTATATTTTTTATATCTTTTGTATGCTGACATACATACATGTACATGTACATATTTCTTGTTATTTTTCTTTTTATACCCATGTGTTAATGTTTTTTTTAGTTTTTAATTTTTGTACATCTTACTTACTCATTATATTGTTATATTTTATTTTGTAAAAGGCACTTGTGCCGTATAATAAATAAACAAATAAATTATCACAAAATTTCCAAATAAATAAACCACAGTAGCTCAATCACAAATAACTATCGACGTGCTAAAAAGCGACGTGATGACGATTTCTCACCATGGTAGTTTAACGTATTCGCGATCACAATGGAACATCCGTGAACACCTAATATTAAATGTCAAAATATGTACGTTTTGCGTCGTATAATCCTGCTGCGCAATCACATATTTGAATTTCACCGGTTTGAATATGGAAAATATTCCAAAACTACTATTTTTATTTATTATTTATCATGCTTTTTATTGCATTTAGCCGACGGCAGCGGTTGGCAAGCCAAATGTCAAGAAAAGCAGTGGCCATAGTAATTGTAATTAAATGTTTATTTTTTTGTATTAGATACTCCTTACTATTTTGCAAATGCAATATATTGTATTATTTTTATAGTAAACGCCGATTAAAACCAGTATTTTACGAAGAAAACAAAAAACAAACCGTTGAGCGCCGACTTAGAGATTACACACGCGTTGACTTATGACTGCGATAACTTAACTATGTCCATTGTTGTTCGTTGTGATAGCTCAAATGCTTAGCATGTTTTTAAGCACTGCGATAGTTTTTTTAAATGATTTATTTTAATTTTTTATTATTATTTAAATTGAAAACATACTATACATAAATTTATATAATATTCCCAAGGAATTTTTGTAAAAAACTCATTTAGGGACATGCAGATAACAATTTTTATTTACAAACGTTTTTATATTTTAAACTATATCATTATTTACAAAAGCAGAATAAAATTATGTATATATACAAGCTGAACGAGTACGAGAGTGCAAATGTCAAAAAATTACAAGAATTATTTTTTTTTTCATTTAAATTATTTATTGACAATTCTTGATGGAATTCCATTGTAATGATGTGAAAACTTATATTTCCATAGTATCCAAGTATTTTTTAAAAATTAATAACTTATATGGAAATATAAGTTATTACATCAAGAATTAAAAAGTTTTTAAAATTAACAATAGATATATGTGTACCCAATACAGGTTAAAAAAATATCAAAAGCGTATTAAAATTACATCTACATAATACAAGCCAAAAAGTATGAAAAAGCATAAATATTATTTCAATAGTATTAAAATTACATAGACAATCAAGAACGGTAAAATATTAATCAATTAATTAATTAATTATATATATTTTTTTAAGAAACAAATAGCCGACAATGATATAATAACATTAAAAAAAATACGGTTTAAAGACAGACCAGCGAAGTTTCTAAATAAAAATCATACACATTATTAAATCGTGTTACAACAAAAGGATGTGTTTGTATGAGAGTAAGTGTAGATGTGTGTTTATGTATATTAGTGTGGGAGTAAGTGTTCAGGTGTGTGTAAGTGTGAGCATCATTAAATAGTAAGT
>NW_028278528.1:300000-411294 GCF_059751315.1 Micrasema longulum | reverse complement strand
TTCTTAGTTTTTTTTTTCTTGCAACTGGCGGGAATCGAACCCGCGACGCCAGTTTCACAGTTAGCCGTTTAACCAACTGCGCCAGCACCAACTATGCACAACACTCTTTCTTCTATCGCTCTCAAACTATTTTTTTTTTCATCTATTGATATATTTAGCATACTCCTTAATTTATAAAAATAAAATTACGATTCATTATATCTGGCTGCGATACGCTCCTGCTTACTTTTTAATAATGCCCACGCTTACACACACCGGAACACAACTCTACATACCCTTGTTTGCCCAATCCCGAATTAGAGGACGTCAAATGGCCACCCGAATTCGAAGTCCTAGTAAAATACACATTTTAGAAATATATTTTTTACTTATATTTATGCTCAAGTTCATTGCGACCATTGTTGTCTATTCGATATCATCATACACCCGGTAGGCATATAAAAAACGACCATCACTCTCATACAAATACACCCTTTTGTTGTACCATAATTTAATATGTATGATTTTTATATAGAAACTTCGCTGGTCTGTCTTTAAACCTTATATTTATTATTTCATTTAATCATTGTTTAAGCTATGGTTCCAGAAAATAAATAAAATACATAAATACAATAAATAAATATCGATTGGAATATTGAGCAAAAAAATGATTACTATCACTTATTACTATACCATTATCTGCGAGTTTTCTGTCAACAAATGAGTTTGTTGTAACTCCAGGGGTGATATTCTAAACGCTCTCGTGGTTGTAGAAAAATCTTTTATTTCGCGTATTTACATACGAAATACGGGAGATGAAAGTGTTTTCTGCTGCCGCGAAAGTGGTTCAAAATAGCACCGCAGGGTGCACAAAAAAAGGTATATATTAATAAATATTTAAATCTTTAAAGTCGTATCATAGCAAGAATACTCATCAGCATCAAAGGAAAGGTGGAAACGATTTCAGGCTTTCTAAGGTGACACTGGAGTGGAGGCATAAAAAAAAATGAAAAAAAGGTGACACTGAACTGTCTCTGCTTTTAAGCATAAGGGAAATATGCTGTATTTGAATGAATTATCGTTGTGGTAATTTTCCGCCCTTGATTTGGCTTCATGTTTCGTCTTCCAGAAGCCGAAGGAAGGCCAGCTGTGCAGCGCACGGAGTCCCAAGAGACTCCACCAACCCCGCTGTTTGATGAAGACACTTCCCAACCACTGGAAGACTTTCCCAGAGTTCACTACGATGGGCCAGGTTGGGAAGTCCAACTTCGTCAGCCGAACAAGAAAAAGATCACAGGACAAAGGTATGTGGAAAATTATTCAAATCTCTTAGAGCCTTAATTTATTTGTGCGTAACAGAAATTTTCTAAGTAAATCTAAATTAGTATATTTTTTGTTTTTACAATAATTTGTTTTTTTTTTATGGAGTGTAAAATTACGTGTCAACGTGAAGCAAGACGATATTTTAATTAAGAGGCGGATCCAATAAAGTGGTAGGAGTATCTTGTAGCTCCGCCTTATAGAATTGAACCAATAAAAACGAAGAGAATCTATCACGACAAGATTGAGAGATACATTCGTAAATTAAAATATTGTCATTGCGTAAATTTAATTCATTCACCTGAATTTATCCATGAGGATAATAATATATTTATAAATGAAAGCATATTCATATTTATTTCTAAAGAAACTGTAGATATAAAACAAAAATATTTTAACCTGAATATAATGTGTCCTCGGGTCTGTTTAACTTTGCTCAACCTATTCTAAAATTGATATTCTTTGTGAATAAAATTTTAAGCAGTTTCGGTAGGTACGGGCGTAATTCAATTTTGTGTATATTTGAACAGGGCTGAAAGGGTTAATCCACCTTTCATATTATGAAACTTGACCACAACCCCACTTCATAACACGTATTTAATATTTTTTTTATGGAGTCCCTAATCGCAAAAGAAAAATAACCTAACTTATTTTGAAAACGTATTAAATATTCACAATGATTTTTACAATTCTAATGATGTAACTACCAATGCATGAAAAAGACGTTTTTATTCATAATTTTCGAATTTAAAAACGAGCATTTACAAAAGGGCTCGCAATAGTTTTTCTGTCACTCTCTCGTAGATGCCTCTCCGAATGCTGAGCAAAAAGACAACTGCACGTCGGACTGATTATGCCTAGCTTAAATCAACAAAGTCGAGGTTTTGTATTCCCGTTTTCCGTACCCCAAAACTGAACTGAGTATGTTTTTTATTTTAATAAAGAGTATCAGAATGCAATTTTTCGTGTCGGTACCTTTTGAATTTTTCAAAAATAGTTATTTGTATACGGTACATCCGAAGACGGCAGGTAAAACTGGGTGCTTTTAAGGTTGTTTAGATGATCCTTAGCTCACGTAAGAAACAATTTTACAAAAAAATAAAACGATTTACTCGATAAAAAAATCCACTCCTGTCTAATTTTAAAGATCGTATCCATCTCACTTCACACTTTCCATCTTTACAAGAGCAACATGACAAAATACTTTTTATATTAGTTCCATATGTCAAACAATGTTGAAATAAAATAAGATGAGCTTAATTCGTTAATTATACCTTGCTAAATAAGCTTGCGTAGCTTTGAAAAAGGTAAGAATAAAAAATATAAAATAAGCGGTTGAAAACAAAGCAATTTTTTATAATGAATAACCACAAAGTTTCTATTATTGTGTATTTGACTGCTCGGTTCAGAATGGTTGAACAAAAAAAACATTTAAATTAATTATTTGATAACTAAACTTACCTGCTTGTATTTGAAAGTTCGTTGAAGAAAGTGCGAAGTATCCAACTTTGCAACACACTTAATTATTGGATATTATAAAAGTTCACTCAGCACCCATATTCATATAAATTTATGTTATTGGCTATAACAATACACAACCACTCCCACGTAAATATAGAACAAGTTAATATTCAAATAAACAACATGAAAGTTTATTTTTAAATACTCAATACACTTGAATGCGTTTGTTAATATAAACTATTTGGGGTTTATAAGAAACGTAAGTGTCCCACAAACAATTATTATTATGTATATTTAATAAATTCGTTGTAAACTATTTTAAATCGTCGCACAGTACGAACTTATCGGCTTCTTTAATCACTTATTTAAAAATTAATACGCTTTTGAAACCGACTTTATGTGACACTTTCTATAAATCGGTTTTACCTTCATTAACTCTGAAAACTTATTTTTGGTGTTTTTAAGTCAAACATTTGTACGCGGAGTAAATATTTTGAGTAAACACAAGAATTTAAAAATTGCCTACGTCCAACTGCTGTGGATGACAAAATATAACTAAATTCATAAATTGCCCATGCACTTAGTGTTTACAATTTATTTTGTTAGTAGTATACAAAATTGGCGACAATCGTGGTAAGGAAATACCCGGTTTTCTCCGAACTACCTAATGGCTAACGGCTAATAGTTTACGGTCACAAGTCATAAAAGATAAGCGACTCGGATCGCCTACCTTCAAATTAAAGTAGTAGGTACGTCGATAAATTGGTTAAAATATTTATTTATTTAATATGTTTTAGACTATAGCAAATTACTTGCCCATTCCCAAAGACACATACAAAACAAAATATAAGTAATCCTTCAAGTCCACAGCTTGTGAGTTACAAAAATAAAGAATTAAAATAATTAAATATATACTAAATGCAAAAATATCAAGCATAAGGCAGATACATATTATACATAAATATGATCAAGGGAAGTGGTAGTCAATGAGAGTATTGATTTTCAACTATTTATTTTTTATTTTTTATGTGAGATCAAAGTAAACGGAGATATTGTGAATCAGGTAGAAGAATTTGTATATCTGGGAACTATGTTTACTAGAGATGGAAAGACAGAAAGATATTGAAAGGAGGATGAGTGCCGAGAACAGGGCGAACGGTGCACTGAAATCAACTTTGGCAAACAAATGTTTATCGCAGGAGGTAAAACTAGCAGTTCAAAATGGAGGTCTAATGCCAACTCTAATGTATAGGAGCGAAGTATGGAATTAGAAAAATAATTATGGAAGTAGGTTAAATGCTGTCAAAATGCGATCCCTCAGGCGAATGTGTGGTAAAACTATGTATGATAGGTGCACAAATGTCGAGATCCGTGACCTATGTAAGGCTGAGACATGCATTATCGACAGAATCAAAAAAGGGGTGCTGCGTTGGTTAGGACATGTAGAGCGAATCGACAGCGAAAAAACGGCTAAAAGGATCTACGATGCGAATGTTGATGGATGCAGAAAACGAGGAAGATCGAGAAAGACATTGCACATTGGACATGTCAAGAGTAGGAATAATCGGCGTGCGTGCATAAGAAGATGTATGAATGTAGAGGAAGCGAGGTCTGTATGCAAAGACAGAGTGATATGGCGTTCTATCCTCTCTGCCTACTCCTACGGGGAAACGACGTGATGGTTTGTTGTTGTTGTTATTATTTGAAAAAAATATTATATAATATATTATTCTCAAGCAAGCGTAACAAACTTCATTAGTCAGACGGTTTCTTTTATTGGTTTTAATATTATTTAACGTGTATAATAATTTAGTAATATGTGTCGGTTATCATCAAAAATGGATATATCCAGACTAAGCATTTTTTCATAAATAACACTTTTCTGAAACTGATTATTGCTATTCGACTAAATTGTTATTTAGACTATATGTAGGTAATAAAAGTATTCTACGTTATTTGATTTGATCGATTAGACTTAGTTTCCGTGTAAAACTTATATATAATTTGGATGTTACTCATTTTGATATATCGGAATGTATTTAACTAGTTTTGATAAAATTAATTCGTGGATTTAACCAAATTCAATTATAAACATCTTTCTTCCGCTTCCACTCCCACCAAGTCTACTATATACCATTGTGTCTTTCTACTTTCTTTTATAATAGTTTTCTGTGTATAAATATGTCCTTAAAAATGTCCATCGGGCGTATATATAAATAAAGATCATAAGGCTAACTGCGTTTTTTTTTAAACTGACAGCTGATATTTTTTTTTTAGATTAGCAGTTTGAATTAAAACACACATACTTTTAATCGTTTATTTATCAAATTATGGCGTAAATTTTTAAAGAAACACGATGTTTTTTTTAAAAATAATCTAAATAATTAAGCCAATTTTTTTTATAATACACATTTGAGTTGGTATTTTAATTATTTGTGGACTAAAAAATTGATGATAGATAATTAATTTACAAACTTCCAGTGGTCGTTGCGAAAAAATAGTAGGATACACTTTTGGCTTATTTAATGCTGATTACAAATCAATAAAAAACTCAAAAACCACGAAAAGTAAGTTACGGTTTAGGCTCAGCACGGCAAAATCATACATTTGAAGGGTTTTATTATGTATGCCGACGATATAGACATATTAAAATAAAATAATATGGCTGGCTCCGTTCTTGGGAGCCAATTTTTAAAATGCAACTTTAAATGAGAAACTTTGAAATAAGATAGAGGACAAATATTCTACACAGTCCCATTTATTTTTGTGTTTAGCATAGGAAAACAATCATAAACATGGCTATCTTAGGCCATGCAGGGGCCCTTGGGCACACGGGTTGCCCTTTTAGAATTTCAAGGCCCCTATCAGGCCGGGGGCCTTGGGCTCGTGCCCTACGTGCCCTTATGAAAAATATAGCCCTGTTAATAAATAAATAAAAAACAATAAGTAGGCCTATAATACTTAATAAAAAAAATAGCAATACGATAAACATAAATCCACACTTTATATTATTTTATCGTGCCGGGTGGATTTTTACTGTGGTGTGAAAACAGCTCGAAGGAATAAGGGTTTCTCCCTTAAAATGTTTTCGGCCAAAGTCTTAGAATTACCTAATTAGCAAATTTGAATATGCGAATTTGTCATTGTTATAAACCTACCTGAAGTATGTTTTGAAACTATAATAGAAAATGGCATCCCTATTTCTCAGAAGGAAATAATAACAACTGTTTTGTGAGCCTATTATTAGGGGTAGTAAACTTTATTAAAATTTGTTTGTTAAAAACACAAATAATTATTATTTCATCATTGTACTCATTCCCCTTTCCACACTCAGTGGTACATAGGGCACTTCATTTATAAACCAAATGCAGCGTTTTTCAATCATCTGTTACATAAAGGTAAGATGATTAGCTGTACGCTTCAGGTGTCAGCCAAGAAACATGAAATATTGCTGTGTCGAACCACTTTTTAGTCAATATTTCATGTTGACCTTTCCAGGAATCGAACCCGGGACCTCTAGAATGGAAGGTGAACGCGCTTACCACTACAGAGCGAAGCAGACGCATTTCCACTCGATTTCCTTATTTAGGATTTTAACATAAGAGCAGCTATCGAGTCGGAAACACTCGTCCTGGGTTGACACAAAGATTTATCAGCCTGGACACAAAGAATCCTAGCAGGATGGATGGGAAATATTGATATTTAAAGATTGTTTAAACTGCAATATTTCATTGTTCCTGGAATGGCACCTAAGGCGTAAGACTGATCACCTTACTTACCTTCATGTGACGGATGATCGAACTATGCTGCATTTGATTTAATAATAGAGTGCCCTATCCACCATTGGGTACAGAAAAAAGTGGAATGAAAATGATGATTTTATTGTTTACTCAAATATTAATTTTGAAACTATTTCATCAAAGTCGTAAATAACTTGTGCTGAAATAATGGGAATTGTTTTGTGTTGAGTGGGATTTGAACCTCGGTCCTTTGATCTGCGAGTTCACAACTCTACTACGGAGCCGTAACCCGCTTTTCAATGAGTGAAATGAATACTATTGTTTTAATAAACAAATAACTCTTATGCGTATATGTTCATGTGTGTATGTGTATGTATGTATATGTGGATAAATATATATATATGGATATGTGTGTGTATACATATGTACGTATATTTTATGTGTACATTTATATTCATTTCTATTTCTTCTTCCTTCTTCTTGTTCTTCCATATTTTCCCATCCCACTTCCTTTTGCCTCTAGCAAACTGTACGTTTTATTTTTTATATTTTTATTCCTATGTGAAACCCATAATTGGTCTCGTTATTTATTGTTATTCTTTACGTATTGTTTATAGCTATGACTGTGTTGGTTTAAAAAAACTCATCATCATCATCTTCAAACTCTTATCTAAACTTGATGATTCATAGGGCGCTGTACTGGTACACCAAATGCAGCGTTTCGATACATACCTAATAAAGCGTAAGATGAAGATATAAATAATTATTCGCGTACATATAACCCCAACAATACATTACAAACAAATAATATACTTTCGGACAAAGGGATTTTGAGTGTTATTCAATTAAAATCTATAACCTACTTCCACTATCTATTAAAATAATTAGTAACGAGAAAATGTTTAAAAAGGCTATAAAAAATGGATAGTAGAGCTAGGTAGAAGTAAAATGGATTGTCTCATTCGCCCAAACCAATATTGAATCAACCGCTCCACAAGTATATATCTTATTTTATTTTTATTTATTTATTTATTTTATTCAGAAAACATACAGTCATACAAAATACGATGTTATGTTAGGTTTTTGTTATTTTCATTGTGCGTTTTGTAATATAAATAATATAGATGTATTAACATATTACAACAGAGATGAAGAATATTTAAGAGAAGGTAATACAAAAGTCTAGGCATCTACAGGGCTTATGACCTGTCAATGGCTGATTTAAGTGGCCACTTTACACACTGTGTAAAGTGGCTGGTTTATGTGGCCACTTTTATATATATATCTATATTCCTTCAATTCTTTCATCTGTTGATGTTGATGTTGAAACCAGCCATTGATAGGTCATAAGCCCTGTAGATGCCTAGACTTCTATATTACCACATAAACCAGCCACTTTACACAGTGTGTAAAGTGGCCACTTAAATCAGCCATTGACAGGTCATAAGCCCTGTAGATGCCTAGACTTTTGTATTACCTTCTCTTAAATATTCTTCATCTCTGTTGTAATATGTTAATATAAACAGCTCCCCAGGGAGTTGAATCTAGTCCTTGTCTACAAAAATTTGGAAAAACTCAAAATATTGTTAGTACAGATGTACATATATACCTAGTTTTTAAAACTATGAATATTTTGTTAATTATCTCTGTTTATTAAGTTAATCTTCTTTGTTTATTCTCTAATGTAAAAACATTTCAAAAAGTAAATTGTTAAGTGTTTTTAGCACGGAAACCCCAGTGAGGTCACATTATTTTTATTATTAATTATAGTTTGTAAGAGAAAAATATGAATAAATAAATAAATTTTATTTATACAAAGTTTTGAATAAATCAATTGGTTGGTTATGTAGAATTATCTGTAATCTGATTTTGTTATCTCTTCATCAGGTTCTGGAAGAAGATCTTCATCAGGCTGGTATTCCAGGGAGACAATCCCGTGGTGCAGCTCCTCAACTCAAGTACGGATAAGGAGCCCTTCCAAGAGTTGCCCTTGCAGGCTTGTTACTCCGTATCCGATATAGCCGCTCAGCAGTATGACCAATATGGGAAAATCTTCACCGTAAAACTTCAGTACATCTTTTATAAGGAAAGGCCCGGAGTTCGGTAAGAATATTCTTTATTCTATCTTATAGTAGTCCATTTCTATCTTATAGTAGTCCATTTATATCTTATAGTAGTCCATTTATATCTTATAGTAGTCCATTTCTATCTTATAGTAGTCCACTTATAGTAGTCCATTTATATCTTATAGTAGTCCACTTATAGTAGTCCATTCCGGTCTGTCCTGTCCTGTCCTATTTTGCCCTGCCTTGTATGTCCCGTCCTGTCTTAGTCTGTTTTGTTCAATTCGTGAATTAATCAAATGGCAAATATCAGGGCTAAATTATGGAATGATTTTATTCTACAATGTTTGATTATGTCCAAATGCTTGCAGACTGGCTGGATTTCCTCCCTAGGGAGTTGTTCGTATTTAAATTTATTTCAACAGAGAGGGAAAAAGTTTTTGAGAAGGGAACATGGAAGTCTAGGCATTTACAGGGCTTATGATCTGTCATTGGCTGGTTTAAGTGGCCACTTTACACACTGTGTAACATTCACCATTCTGCCCATGTTTGAACATCCACATTTCCTCAACTCTTCCATCTGTTGACTTTTGTGAAGTAAAAGAGCTGAAACCGAAATCCAGCCAGTCTGCAAGCATTTGGACATAATCAAACATGGTTGAATTACTACCTGGTAAAAGAAGAAGTATAAAAATTGGAAATTGTTTCCAGGCGTTGCCTAGTAGGTGATTTGGTTCAGCTGGATGAATCCCACCCACGTGATAAAGGTTTCAGCTCTTTTTTTTTTTTTTTTACAAAATACATTTTTGAAATACAAAATAGGTAAATATACAGAACATCTTATATATAACGTTTCATACCTCTCTAATAAAGTAGATACTTGTGTTTAGAGAGGGAGTTCGTTTCACATTTTTTTTTTTTATAAACAAAGTAAATTAAAACAAAGTAAATAAAAATTAAAATTAAAAATAAACAAGGTAAATAAAAAATAAAAAATAAACATTCTTTGGTATGGAGTCAAGGAAGGGGTGAGTCTTAAATGTTTTTTAATTTTAGTTTTAAAAGTTTGATAATTTTAAGTTTTCCGGAAGTTTATTAAAGTTTTTTTTACCTATGTAAGTATAATGGTTTAACGCTGCTGTTGTTTTACATCTGTGCAAAATTAAATTATTAGAAAATCTAGAGTTACTTGCTTTTACTTCACAAAAGTCAACAGATGGAAGAGTTGAGGAAATGTGGATGTTCAAACATGGGCAGAATGGTGAATGTTACACAGTGTGTAAAGTGGCCACTTAAACCAGCCAATGACAGGTCATAAGCCCTGTAAATGCCTAGACTTCCATGTTCCCTTCTCAAAAACTTTTTCCCTCTCTGTTGATTTTATTCTATTTTGCAATGATAAGCTTTATGAAATTGAAATGTTGCTTTGAATCCCCTAGACTGCTTGAAGGACTAATATATCCATCTTGTAAGAGCTGAACGTAGATGACAGACTCAGACAGATCCATCTGTTTACTGCGTGTCTTCCAGTTTTTCAGACATTACGCCAGAAGAGACAAGAACATTATTGGAAAATTAATGGTCGTGGGAGAAGTCGAAGGAAGTAGAGAATAAAGTAAGGTTCCCCACTAAATGGACCAACCAAATCATGTCTGCCACAGGAAGATCGATGGTTTGAGCGATGGCGGTGTGTCGGGAGAGGTGGAGGAGTAAAGTCTCAGCTTGGTGCACAATTTTAAAAACTACGCAGTGCATGCGGGTTCCCTCTTAAAACATCGGATCCTTTTATCAGAATTATCCAAAAAATCTAGCAATTTACCTTTTTTTCGCAGACCTGGACAAGTGACTAAGGCTGAAAGAATCACGAACAAATTAAGTCAGTTTGCCGCTTACGCCATACAAGGAGATTATCAGGGTGTAAAGGAATTTGGGAGTGATCTTAAAAAGCTTGGCTTACCTGTCGAGCACGCACCACAGGTAAATTATTCATATTTATTTAAATATGTTGGTATTAAATTATTTTTAAATATAGCGAATTCAATCTTTAAAAAATAAAGTATTTTTAATTTGTTTTCTCTTAAAAAAATAAACAAAACTAAATATTGTGCTTTCGTCAATGAAACAGTCGAAATAATGAAGAAGATATTACATTTGGTTCAAACTATACACAATACTCTTTCCTCTATCGTTCTTGCTCTAACTATAGTGCTTTTTTTTCATCTATGGATATATTTTACATGCCCCTTAATTTATTTTAAAATAAATTAAGACTCCTTATTTCTGGCTGCGATACGATCCCGCTTACTATTTAATGATGCTCACACTTACATACACCTGCACATTTACTCCTTAAATAATAAATAAATACAAATACACACAGACACACCCTTTTGTTGTAAAACAATTTAATAATATGTATGATTCTTATTTAGAAACTTTGATGGTCTGTCTTTAAACTGTATATTTTTTAATGTTACTATATCATTGTCGACTGTTTGTTTCTTTAAAATAAATAAATAATTGAATTATTTTCTAATTTTTGTTTACTTATTACTTGTATTTTGTAATGTCTTCCCTATACCCTCAAATATAATTTCGGTAGCCAACAGGAGTAAGATATGTTTTAAAGCCGGTATTTTTTATCAAGATTGCCTGTGGAAAACTGCCCTCTTTGCCTACCCCTGGAAAATAGAGTAACGTTAGTGGCAGGATAATTTTTTAATGTGTCGATAATATTTTTTATTCAGGTCTCACAATTATTTAAAATTGGATCTACGACATATGAGGATATGAAAGCATTCTCCATGGTAATTGAAGAGGCATTATTTAGACTCAGTGCTCACAGGGATAGAGCCCTTCATTATAAAATGGAAGAGGTAAGCTTTTATCTTTAGGGATACAGTTACTTTTTTATCAATCGTATTAACTACCGATTATTAAATAACTATGTTGAAATATTTATCTCGGTAAACATTCCTTGGGAGTCAAATTCAATATTTCTCTAAATGTTTCCAAACATCTCTAATACCAAATTATCAAATATCTAACATTATTTTTTAGGTCCAAATAACAGCAGTGGATGAAATTTACGTAGAACAAGATGCTGAAGGCCATGTATTGAAGCAGATTGCAAGAGTTAGGCTTCTATTTTTGGGATTCCTATCAGGTACATAATACAAAACATTTCTTTTTTTTTTTATCAAATCTTTAACTTTTTGGGAAAACTATTTCAAAAGACAAGCTACCTGATTTTAAGATTAATTATCGAATTCGATTGATTGCTTTTCAGGAATGCCTGATGTAGAACTGGGAGTAAATGACATGTGGAGGCAAGGTAAAGAAGTTGTTGGAAGACATGATATCATCCCTGTTGCAACAGAAGAGTGGATCAGGTTAGAACTTGTGGAATTCCACTCTTGCGTTCAACCTGAGGAGTATCAGAGGACAAGAATCATTAGGTGCGTAGACTATTCAAACTTTGACAAAAATCCACAACAAAGAGAACTCAAACAAATACGAGTACCACTTTTCTACAAATGGAGGAGGGTGTTGTGTATTATTTTGTTAAAATCTAATTTTATTGTCCAATGTCCATTCAGAAAATTAGCAAATGAAAATATTCATAATAGATGTTTAGGATGGTAAAAGGAAGAGTGAGTTGTTGTTTGAACATATTGTTTTTGGCGGATCTTTTATTTATTTATCTTTTATTTAAAAATAACATTGCCAAGTATGTCCTTGGTACGAAACATTCCACTCACCCTAGTATTTTGTGTGTAAAAGTAAAACAAATAAATATTGACCCACAAAAAATAACGATTAAACAATTCCTAGTTTAAAAGTTTCCATTGTTTTGTTTATGATGTTCAGTAAAAAAAATTATTTCGAAAAATATTGAATTTTCAAAAATGTTGGTATTTTTAGGTTTAAACCTCCCGATGCTTGCTACATTGAGCTGATGAGGTTCAGAGTGAGACCTCCTAAGAATCGTGAACTTCCACTCCAAGTTAAGGCTGTTATGTGTGTCACTGGCAATAAGGTAAAACCTTGCTATTATAAACAAAAATTCTACCTCAACACTTTAGATATTGATCATTATTATCTACTGTTTTTTCATGTTTGTCGTGTCTTGGTAATTTGTTTATTTGTATTTTGTAGGTCGAGCTTCGAGCAGATGTCCTGGTACCAGGGTTTACGTCCCGTTCTCTTGGCCAAGTTCCCTGTGAAGATGTAATGATTAGATTCCCCATTCCTGAATGCTGGATCTACCTTTTCAGGGTTGAAAAGCATTTCAGATACGGAAGCGTCAAATCTGCCCACAGGTAAAAACATGACTTTTTTATCATCCTTGCAAGGTATCTTCATAGTTTGGTTATTCTAGAGGATTTTAAAAATCTTAAAATCATAATCCGTTTCTTTCTACAGGCGAACCGGAAAGATTAAGGGCATCGAAAGGTTCTTAGGAGCTGTGGATACGCTGCAAGAATCCCTTATAGAGGTTACGTCAGGTCAAGCCAAGTATGAACACCAGCATAGATCCATCGTATGGAGAATGTCACGGTTACCCAAAGAAGGCCAAGGTAAGAAAAAAATCTATGTACGTACATCGAACAATTTTAAATATTTCATTTGTCAGCGTTCAGATAATTATTTATGCGTAGTTCATACAAAGACTGGACATTACTGTATTGTCCTAGTGTGAACATAAATTTAGGCGACCGGACCATGTTTGAAGATATTGTTCTAGAAAAAGACGGGCAGGCTATCTCCGCTAGACAATGGTTTAATCCCAGCAACGCGCGCGTCGTCGTGTATCCACCCGGCAGGACAGTATTGTACTGTGTATATTAACCCTTATACTGCCAAACAACGATATATCGTTGTTGTTAATCCCTATCATAAAGTTCTAACTAGACTGATGCTGACGTCATAATCCCCAAAAGGGTAAATGAATTCGGGAACTGCTTGTTGCACTTAACCGTCAGTGGTATAAAACATTTTCAAAACATAAAAATTACTTATTCGACGGCTTATTATTTAGTTTCGTACCTATTTCAGGCCTACGGAAAATTTAATACAAAAAATATTTTCTTACGCGCAGTAAAAATTTAAGTATTAAATTGTACAGCAAAGTTTCTTGAAAATGAATAAAAATTAATTTAAAATATTTTAATGAAAACGAACAACTTTGAACGGCGTCACTTGTTCATATGAATCAACCAATGATAAGAGGGTTGTTTAAGATTTCCGGTTTGCTAATCGTCAATAAACCAATCAACAGAACTAACCGAGAAGAAGGGGAAGAGACCTTGCGACGTCACACGCGGATTAATGTCAGAAATACAAAACTTTAAAAGATCGTAGCGCTGATAATACGATACATAAAAATTGAAAAAAAAGCTTCGTCTATTAACCATTTTATTTTTTTAAACCACTAAACATCCTCATTATAAATTTATTTATGATGTTTAAATTCACAGTGCTTTTAAGAAAAGGGAAACGACTAAACACAGGAAACTTCTAGCTAGTCGGGACCTGAAACAGTGAACTTTTTTACATTCCAGAAACAGTGAAATAAAAAATAAATCAATGTTAATAGTAAGATTTTTTATCACTTATATGACATCTGAGGAAAATAATTTTATTTGGTGTTTTCCCCGCTATTAAACCCGATTCAGTGATTACGAAAATATTGATGTACTTCCGTAATGAATTACTAATTGAATACTTTACCTTTAATATAAAAGTTCTTATCTAGTGAGGTCCCTATATCACCGGAAAACCTCATAATAAAGAATATAAACAAATAAGTAAAGAGCCATAAAACATAAAAATAATTCACCATGGAACCTAATGATTGTCAATTAGGACGTTTGAATATTAAAACAATCATTTGTTAATTTATTATAATGGGTACCCACAGTAATGGGAAATCAAAATGTTTTAACTGTTCATTAGGTAGTAATTATTACTCTACTAACAAAACGTAATAATTACTATACAAACTCTATTCTACAAACTATTCTACAAAGAAAACGTACATGAGGTATATCAGCTCGATATTGATCCAAAAATACTTCAGAAAAAGCTTCTTCGATTTCGTGCTCTTCGTAAGAGTCATATTATAAATTATTATCACTATCACTTAAAAAGATATCATTATTGTCTAATTCACTTTCGGAATAGATTCAGCTGCTAAGCCTCTGAGTTTCTCGGCGAGATACTATTATTTCTTTATCACTTTTACTATCCTTTATAATTTTGAATGATATATTTTGTAAATTTATTCATAATAAAAAGGACGCTTTGCAGAGTTAAATTGTTAGTTAAAGTAACAAAGTAAGATTAAAAATATATATAAATGTAAAAAATATGTAATTTACCTCAGCTGTTTGTAATTTCGGCAACTGTTGTCTATCTCACTCAATCCATTATGCGTGAACTAGCTATTAGTGAAACGGAATATTTTTCTTAGAAGAGATATCAATTTGTGAGACAGTTGTACAAAAACATTATTTTTTTAAATTAAAATTATATTATGACAACTACCAAGAAATAATATCACTTAGTACATTTACCGGTTACCTTTAAGTTTCAATCTAAATAACTCCCTACAAACATTTGGACATACTCAAAATATTGTTGATTAAAATAACTTGCATAAAAAATTTAAAGTATTTTTAGGCATTACCTAGGAGGTAAAATAATTTATCCAGATGAAACTCACCGACATCAATAAAGGTTTTAGCTCTTTTAGTTTGCAAAAGTTAACAGATGGAAGAGTTGGGGTAATGTAAAAATAACCATGAATGTGGATGTGTAAACCTACCCAGAATAGTGAATATTTCGCAGCGTGTAAAGTGGTCATTTGAACCAGCCAATGACAGATCATAAGTCCTGTAAATGCCTAGACTTCCATATTCCCTTGGCAAAAATGTTTTCCCTCTCTGTTGCAACAAATTTCAAGATATATTTTACTCAATTTTTGTTTAGCATGCATTTATGGAAGTGGTAGGTTTGATAATATATAACAGAGCACTTTGCCCCGCAATCAACAAAAAAACAAGGGTTAATGTCCTTGTGTGAACTCTGCTTTAAGCTAAAACTGGTTAGCAATTTTCATTATAGAACTTCTTTAATTTTTTGACAAGTATTCTCGTCTTTGCGTATTTTTTAATAGTGTTCTGAGTCTCTCATTTTTTCTTCCATTCTCTTTTTTATACCTAATCACATTTTCGAAATTCTGCATTGCCTCAAGGTAACAACGAAAAAGACGGAATTATGAATCTAACTGTTTTCTTTCAATAAACCATTATAGGTGCCTACACTACCCACAACTTGGTGTGTCGCATGGCGCTCACTAGCTACGACCAGATTCCCGACAAGCTCGCTGACTGGTGCTATGTGGAGTTCACGATGCCCGCCACTCAGGTCTCCCATACTGTGGTCAGGTCCGTCAGCCTGCAGAATCACGACTCTGATGATCCTCCAGAGAAGTACGTGAGGTACCTGGCTCGTCACGAGTACAAGTAAGTTTTTGGAAGAGATTTATAAATTGCGTGATACCCTAAAAGCAGTGGCGTAGTCGGGCCAGAGCGCACCGGAGCGGCGCTCCGGCACTTTTTATCTGAGCAGAGCGGCGCTCCGGCTCTGGTCAGGAACAAATATTACGTTTCAAAAAAATATCTACTTAAGTCTCTTCAAACAATTTGAAATAACAACAAACGTATTTATTGCCGATAACTGGCAAGAGTCTAAACATGTGTCCCCCCCCCCTCCCCCTCCCACTTCACAATAGTGGTGGCGGTGCGCTTCGGTACTTTTTTATTTAGGACTACATCACTGCCTATAAGAAAATCCCAAGTAAATCAAATCAAACACATACACGTGCAACATGTTGACTGTAACACTCAAAGATAGCAAAAAATATTATTTTACCCCACAAACATACTTAATATACCAATTTCTTGCCGAATTCGTACATACAAATGCTTATTTATTTTTTTGTCACATTTAATGTTTATATCTTCTGCATAATTTATGAAAACTTAATTGGTCTTTTTAAGTTAAAAAAATGTTGTTTTTAATACTTATTATGTATGACTGTATGTTTTTTAAATTAAATAAAATAAAAATAAAATAAAATAAAATAAAAATAAATACGAAACTAAACTGTCTTAGAACAATTTTGGTCAATCGAAAAATCCCACTTGATTTGATTTTTTTATAATTTTCTTAAATACATATAACAATTTTTTTGGCAATTTTCTGCGATTTGAAAATAACTTACTATTGGGAAATGAAAATCAACACGGATTCGAACCTCGGGCTTTTGATCCGTTGAGTCTACGACACCAGCCACGGCACCACATTCCATTTATTTTCTTTTTCTTGAAATTTTAATGTAAGAACATAAATATTCTTAGTATTAGAAATCTTTCAATTAAAACTATGCAGAAAAGTTTCATTTTAATTTCCAAAACAACCATATCACCCACGCACACACAAACTCATAAAACTAAGATACATAGTTAAAAATTAAAACTGCGCCTGACAAATAAAGAACTGAAATTTTAATTTTAAAGACTGATATATTATATCCTATTTCTCTTCCACTTTCCATATATTGTTACTATTTTCAACTCTATGTATATCAGACACATAAATTTTAAAGGGTTATTTTAATTTTCATTAGGGTTGGTATAGAGCACACACAAGGCGAAGGACCAAACGCATATCTTGCAGCTACAATAGCCAAACAACCCCTGAGGGTAGAAACAGTTCCTGAAGTCGAACCAACTCCAGCACCACCCAGCTCAGATTCGGACTCAGACTAAGCTGCAAAATATTTTTGAAATACAGATCGTGCAATACACCCGCCATGTTATGATTCAACATTCAATTGAAACATTATTGTCACTAGTTTGCAAAAGCGCCTTGGACTAGGAGCTGATAGGTTTTCTAGTCATGAGAAATAAATAACAAGTGAACATGGTCATTTTATTATTTCTGCTCAATTGCTTAGGGCTCTGAATTAGTACACCGGTTTTTTAACATGCAAGATGATTAGACTTACGCCTTAACATTTCAAAATTCTCGTAGTCGCAGCACAATTTCTTTCTATACCTATCACTGCCGTTTACTATTAAATAGACACGTCATTCCATACTAGCTTCATCGAAGATATATTGCGTTGCCCTCGAGAATGAAGGCAATTAATTACTCACGAATTAAAATGCTATCGATTACGCATTTGTGACCTGTCTATTTAATTATATCATCGGTAGCTATAGTAGATAACTCGTTATACTGACACAAACTCTCAATGCAGTCATAAGCTTTTATGAATACATTAAATCAGTAGGAGTTGTGCTTCAATAACTCAATGTTTTAATACAAAAGGAGGACTTAAATATTAAATACTAACAAATCGGTTTTATCTTGTATGTGTATTATAATCATAAGAGTTCTAATCAGTCGAAATGAAATTAGAGTTGAAGATTATGAAATCGCAATACCTTTGGAAATTCCCACACTCCTAGGCTAGATACAAATTGACATGATTTGATAGTCTCAATTGAATGTTTTGATTGTCTCTTCAAACTAGTGGCCGATACGTCAGAACGTAGTCAGAACTGTACAAGAACACAATTCAATTGTGTGCTGAATTACGCGCAAGTATGTGCTGATCTGCAATTTTAGCATTGGAATGATATAGAACTGAAATGTAATCAAATATATTTCCGGTGACATAGCGCATTTTCCTATTTGCAAACTCGGGCTTACTCGTTGGATTGCGGATATAAAAAACAACATGTTCTCATCTTCCTATCTCTATTATTAGTTGTACGAGTGTGCCAAAGTTGAGTTGCATAACATTTGTTTCGGTTTGCTGTAAACTTTTTCTGTGGCGCTAGGTATTGCTATGGCAGTTCCCAGCAGGCCGCAAAATTTTAGGCAATTTAAAAAAACTCATTTGAACCGCTGTCGTGTCATTAATTTTAATTATTCCTCGTGTCCTAGTGTTTCATCAAGCTTCTTACAGATGTCTCCGAGTGGCAACATAAAATCATTCGGAATACTTGACCTCGACGCGTAAAGCGCGTACAAAGGCACACTTTTTTATGCGCATTTTTTTATGGGTGGCCCTCCGAGTACGGAAACGAAGAGCGCGCTTAACCGGTTAAGTAATTTCGTTCAAAGTATTATGAATTATTTTTTATATGTTTGCATTTAAACATTTTTGAAGATAGCACATGAATATCTTATAATATTTATAAAAAAAAATAGTTCTGATACCCTGCGTTTAAAACTAGAATATAAAATATATAAAAACATACAAACGGAAAGTATTTTAAGAAATGACGTATCGGTCTCAAGTTGGCGCCATTAAAAACAAAATTCAAATATTCAAAAGGCCCATTCACGTTACATTATCTGTTTCCAAATTTAATATTAAACATTCGTAGGTACATTTTACTGTGTTGTAAACGTGGTATTTTAATTGTTAAATTAAAAGACTTACCACTACAAAAAAAAGCTTTTAATTTTACTCTGACAATAAATATAATCAAATTATATTTTTGAATGCTTCCATAATAAAATCCTTGAAAGTTTTATCGTATAAATCACTTTATGTACGAATAAAATCAAACTGAATGTCGGCATGGCGTTTCGGAGCATAACATCATTTATCTTCCAATAATTGATTGAATGTTCTCCTGTATAAAAAATATATTTTAATGAGCTACTGTTTATCCTAAAGTACTTAATTCTTTCAACAAAGTAATATATATTTTTTCATTTTAATCCTTGGACCAAGAGGCTTATGTAATAAATATATTATAAACATACTTAATTATATAAATAATGAATGTCATTAAACAATACAAACCCGACCCATGGCAATTTACGAAATATGTTTTTGTTACTATAACTCAATTTTATTACATAATCACGTAATACTATGAATGTGGGTAAAGGGACCTGATTTTTCCAAAAATATATATTTTTTGTGAAAAATTATATTTGGGATGATTACATAATATCTATATTATATTGTATCATATAATATAAATATTTTAGTAAAATTTGTAAGTTTTAATTTAATGCAATATAATAAATTAAATGCAATGGTTATTTAAGCAATAAATGTATGTAAAAAACGTTTGTACTTCAGAGCTGTAAGTGGCATAGTTTTAAAAATGCTTCTGAATTTAAAAAATAATTTAATCTGTTTTTATCAATTTAAATGAACGATTATTAGAAAAAAACAATTAAAAATAATTACTTAATTTTTTTGTTTTCTGTTCTTATGATTTTCCCAAATATTTTGATTTGGGGGCATTTTTAACGAGTTGTAAATAACTTACTATTAAACATTTTTAATCGAGTTGGGGTAGAGTGTGGTTCGAACCTCGGATCCCTGGTCCACAAGTCCGCTACACCAGCCACGGGACGACAATCCGATTTTATTTTATTGTGAAGGCAGTGAATTTATTCAAATTTTACAATATTTTAAAGCGTTCGAAATTTGTTTTATACAGTTTATTCTTAATGTTTTTTTATGGGAGTATTTTTTTTTATTTGCTAAAAATAGATGCTTTTTTATTTATTAATTTTTTTTACAATGAAGTGATTTATTTTGGGGTCCATTTGAAAGAAGAACCATAAAAACGGATAGCGTAGAGATTTAGTATTATGAATTTTTTATCATGCGTAAATCATAAAATAAACTATTATGCTATTTAAATTATATCAATGTAATCATATTTATCAATATTATTACTTATTTGAGTAGTTACTACCGAGTTTTAGAGATCAATAATAATCACTAGTATTAAGTGTATATTAATTAAAAAGGCAAATGAAAAGAATAATGTTATATAAAGTTGATACTGTACTAACTGTATAGAAAAAAAATTCAGTTAAATGTATAAAAAATGTACATGAAAAAAATGCACGCTGGTACCTAATTACTATGTTTATATTTTAAGCTGTCTATTTAACTTTTATTTTGAGTTAGTTTATCCGTTGAAAATAAAGTTATTTTCTTTGGTGTACATTCGAAGTAAGAACCAAAAAATGCATACGTTGACAACACGTATACTGCTTTGCTTGTGAAGGCACTCGAGTCGAAAAAAAAGACGTATTTCCGAGTGAGATCGAAGCATTCCGAATGGATGACGCGTCTGGCATTTGCGTTTCGAAAAGAAAAACGTCTCTTTTCTCTTCCTTACTGTCTTACCTTCTCTGTTACTCTCTCATAGATGCCAACCCGATACAGTACAAAAAAGACCACTGCACGACGGACTGATTTTGGCCAACCAAAATCGACGTTTCGCTGTCCCGTTTCCCGCTCCTCAAAACTGAATCAATTCTAATGTTTTTTCAGAAAAAGTACAAAAAATAAATTTTCTGTGTTGGCTCATTTTCAGTTTTTCGAAGTCATTTTTCGTATTTGTATACCGTTCGTCTGAAGATGGCAGATAAAACTGGGCGTTTTTTGGGTTTTTGGGTGGTTCTAGCTGCCGTAAGAAACAGTTTATCTAAAAAGCAAAAAGAACATAGTCATGTCAATGGTAAATATCTATATTGTGTAAAAAAAAACATTAGTCTAGTGCCACACTCCAGGGAGAAAATACGGGATTATGTTTGTAGGAAGAAAAGAAAGACCACGTTTTCACGAGCCGGACACCGGCAGTATAGGTATAAATGTAGCCAGGGATCTATTTTTTGCATTATGGATTTTCTTATCATGACGCTGGTGATAGTTTATTTCATACCATGGTGTGTAATAAACTACTATGATGTTTAAAATAACCCAATGTAACCATCATAGTGTTTAAAAAATTTATTTCACAATTACCACTATTGAGATTTTAGATTTTAAATAATTAGCGTGTAACACTATTATTAAGTATGTAAATATGAAATCAAAATCGACATTACAACAAGCTATAAATGGTAGATACTCGTAGTTCTATGTTAAATATGTATTAAATAATATGCACTAAAAATATTACGCTTTTACCCACCCATACGGCCATACCGCGAAACTTCAGAGGAACATATTTTACCATGTGATTTTAAAAACATACTTCGGAATTTTTTTTTATTTTAAAAATAGTGGTTGGATAGGTTAGGGGTGAAGCTTTGTGAAAATTACATTTTCAAAGCATATTTTTTTTTAAATAAAAAATATAGGTTTTAAATTAAAAAATATTAGGATTGTTTTAAAGTTCAACGTAAGAAATGTTCCTCTGAAGTTTCGTGGTCTGGCCCCGAAACACCCCGTATATTTATACTATTTTGATCTGTACATTTGATTTTTATTTTGAGTAATTTAGTTATTTTCTTCACTGTACCTTTATTTGAAATAAGTTTTTTTTACTATGCGAAAACCATAAAACAAAACTGTTGCAATGTTTAAAATAACCCCATGTTAGTTTATCAATAATAGTTAGTTTTGGTTGAGTTTTCAGAATTCAGTTTTTAGAGTTTTCAATTAGTGTTAATTAGTGTTAAATTAATTAAATTTGTAAAATTAACGCCACAAACGTAACTCAGAGGAGATGTGAAAATATTATGAAAAACTTAACGTGTACTTTTGAACAGGTAGGTAAATTTTATTTATCTTTTTTATGAAAAAAAAAATCGAAAAGGTGATTTTAATTTATATCTATTGCAACATAGAGGGAAACATTTTTGAGAAGGAAATATGAAAGTCCAGCCTTGTCTACAAACATTTTGACACACATAAAATTGTGTAGATTTAACCAACTGGTGTAGCGAGACCTATAAGAATTAAAAATATTTAGAAATTCGGTCAGTCAAATCTCACCTAAATCGATAATTTAACACACGTCAACAGATAGAAGATTTGAAGAAATATGTTTAAAGGTAGTCAAAATGGTAAATGTTACACAGTAAGTAAAGTAGTCACTTAAACGACCTAATGACTGGTCATAAGTCCTGTAAATGCCTAGACTTTCATATTCCATTCTCAAAAATATTTTCCCTCAATAAATTTAGATCCCTAAACCTCCCTAGGGAGTGAAATCCAGCTCGTCATCAAACATTTGGACATACTCAAAACATTGCGGATTAACATATTTTCATCAATTTGAAACGGTTGCATGCTATTTTAATATTCTGTTATAATAAATTAATATTATTTATGGCACCATCGTCATTTTAAGAGCCATATAAAAAAAATGTAAAAAATATTTATATTAAGACTGTACAATTGAAAACTTGTATGTTACCAAATGACATTACTAAGAATATTAATTTAGGCTCCATTTCATACGACTACGTATTATGGTTATTTTTTAAATTATTTTAATAGCAGTCGAAACGACTAACTAGTGCACTATCAGGCTGACTGCCCTCGATTTTATTTTGCCAGATGCTTAAGAGGAGCTACAAAATAAATAAATATAATCAAAACAATAATCAAAATCAGTCCACCCTAATTTTACTGAAAATTTAAAATTTAAATATAACGTATTTATTTAATGTTAAAAATCATTGAAAGAACTTCATTCTCTTTCCACACCTAATAGTGCATAGGGCACGGCATTGGTACTCTAATCGCGATCATTTTGCTACATAAAAGAAAAATCATCTGTCTTACGCTTCAGGTGCCAGTCCAGGGACTATAAAATATTCTAGTGTTAAAACACCTTTTTAAATCAATATTTAACATTAACCAATTCGGGAATCAAACCCGAAACCTCTTGCATGGCAGGCAAACGCACCACGAGACCGACATGTTTTTCATTTAATTTATTTTCTTTTAAATCAAAAACTACGTTAATTTTTGTCTCATATTTTTTTATATTTTATTTTTATTAGAAGTATTTTTTTAAAATTATTATTTTTTTATTTATGTAATAAAAATATCTAATTCCAACTTTCGTGTAAAAGACATCACTATAACTACATTTTTATTCGCAAAATATCTAATTTCATATCAAAAGTTATAATATATCAAAATTGTTTGTATTAAATCATATTCTAAAACGTTGTTATGTTATCAAAGTTTAAAAACGTAATTCAGTAATATTTTGATAATCATAATCGTAATATGGCAATGTACATAACATATAATATTTAGTTTTTATTTTGATTAGATTGTAAATAAACATTTATGTTTTTTATGGACCTCATCTAATGATAGGTTTTGCAGCAATGTACCAAAAATAGTATTAAGGAATTCATCTCGTTCAAATGTACATATAAATGAACAAGACATATTTGAAGTATGAAGAACTGTTTAGTAAAAATAGTTTAGTCTTATATAATATAAATAATTATAAATAACACCTTGTATCAGTATTAAAATGTTTAAAAAGTAGATAATTGTGATCCTGTGATCGAAATCATTCGCCTATTTTAAAACTAGACATTGCAAAAGTAAAAATACGTAAATAAAACGCACAGTATTTATTAAAAAAAATACACATCGCAAAAAAAATAAAATTATACCCAATTCGACGGTTGTAGTGCAATATGTCGCAACCCTAAAGAAATACAAAAAAAATGTGCAGAAGCGCCTAACAAAAAAAATTGTTTACTGGAAAAATGTCGTAGCCCATAAAAATTCTTTGACTCGAAAGCACTTTTCATAAGATTAGCGCTCCAAAAATAACGATATAATAAATTATGTGCAATCCTACTTAAAAACAATATGTCTAAACACCAGTTGTAATTTTTTTCCCGTTATTATTAAAATAATGTTTACCAATGATAACAAGAATAAATAAAAGATAGCAACGTTATTGACTAATTAATACAACACGTTTTCAACCTTTCCTGTGAAATCATGTAAGCGTGGGTCGCGACATAATGCATTATAACCCTTCAATTGGTTATGCTAAGTTGATTATTTTTCCGATCAAAACTATTCTAGATTTGTGTTTGATATCACGATGGATATTATAATGCGTATTAAATTAATTTGCAACGAAAGAGAATAATAAATTATCTAGGGGCCATTTTCATTTTGAGAGGGTTACTTGTTTTACTTCAATATTTGCATGCAACACATTTTACCAATTTTTACGAGAACCCAATAATAATTATTAACCTTTTTTTTTACTTAAATGTTTTTGGTGAATATGAAAATATCTATTCGTCGACCATGCCGCACTTCCGATAAAATAGAGGCATTTCTCAATAAATCTGATTTTGAGATAAATAATAAAAAAAAATAATTATGAACAACTCTCATAAAAAAGTAGGCACCTTAGCTTTACGATTTATATAACAGTTACATAAACACTTCTTTAAACGCGGTCATTCTCAAACAGTGTCATATTTCAACCATTATCTATGCAACAATCGAGATTTTTTTTGAAAATGCAATTGAATTTTTGAGACAAACCTAAATAAATATGACGCATTGTCATTGCTTTAAGGAGAGAAAATATAACCAAAAAAAACTAAATAAACGAAACATGGTTTCAAGGTATGTTATTTTAATTTTCAGTCCATTTTGGAATTAAATTTTTTTCATTTTGACTATTTTTTTATCAGTTTTTTCTATGTATTGAAATGTCATTTTCGTATTATTAAATCAAATCATGTTACGTTAAATTTACTGATATATGCGGAAATGTGTAAGATTGTTGCGTATCAAGTAAACATAACCAGCCATTTTATGAAACCAACCCTAGATGTTTTGAAATATTCTCCATGCAGTTCTTTAATTAACTTTATTTATATAAGGTAATAAGGTTTCAAAAAGTGTAATTTTTTTTAAAGCAGAGCGCAAAAGACATCTAATAAAATTTAAGTGTTTAGATCATTGTAGACGTGTTATTTAATATCTTGAATAGGTAATTGACAAACATGGATATATAAACATTAATAACAAATGCATACTATTAAATTTGAATAAGATGCTTAAACACTAAACTTAATTGTGATTACAATATAACTTTGGATTCACTTATAAAGATTTTGTGATTACATCAGATTTGTTAGTTTTAAAAATATTAAATATTTGGGACAAATGGCCAGTGAATCAAAATAAAACAGCTTTGTATTATATTGCAAACAAATGTGTATTTTATTAATTAGAAATTTAAAAAATCAAAGACAAAGTGGTAAATTTCAAAATGTAGTAAGAAATGTTTAGAAAATATAGGTTGGCCAATAATAAACTTTAAAATGTATGTACTGAAGCGGTGGTAGTAATATTTGTAGAACTGTTTAATATTATATTTCTATATGCTGTTATGAAGGCGAAACGGCTGTCACAAAATACCAAAAATATAAGTAGCAGCAAAGAGCAGGTGTTTTTATTTATTTTGTAATGCAAAAGATTTTTAAATTTTTTTTATACATGAGTTGCATTATTTTTTACCTTGCTTGTAATATACAAGGTTTATATTGTAAAAATATGATTTTTCTGTTATTATATTACTTTATTTTAGCTAAACTGTTGGGATCAGAAAGGATATTCTAATGTGGACCAATCAGGTACTTCTCAGCATTTGCTCATGTGGAGAGGAAACCACTTAAAACTCTTCAGGAGAAGCCGGCCTGTTGACAGTAGTCAACAGGCCTTTCGTTCCTCTAGAAGAGTGTTCGGCATTTTGCTCCCCATTTTGGTTTATTTTACCAATTGCCTCCACTATATTGATCATGTATGATACTACTTTTCGTGTGAGTTCTTCATTACCTATCACCGATGGGATGTCGCAAAGATCTTCACCTAGGCTTCTGCATCGCGCCTCTAGCTGCTGTCTTTGAAAGCTGAAAAAGGGGCAATGCATCAAAAGGTGAGGGACATTTTGAGGAGTTTCAGCTGTCAATCTCGGAGAGCTTGAAGCGATGCAGGTAGCTCATGAACCCACCATGACCCGTGAGAATCGGGGTGAGCTCGTAGCCAGCTTCCTGCATTCTCCTGAAATCATAGGCATGAAAAATTGTACATTATGGTATGTGAGTAGTGTGATGGCAAAACGGTATATCTGTCACTTTTTCAAAAACATGAGTTTTTACATAAAACATGCTAAAATCTGAATCTCTTTCATATGACAAAAAGGATATATGTATCTTTTCAGGGCAGCGGTTATTAAAAGGTGTTTTGCGGAACCCTGGGGTCCCGTGGAAAGGTCACGGGGGTTCCGAGACTTAAGGCGTATTGTCGTAGAAAACAGGCAATTGACGTCGAAAAAAACATAGCCTTTCTTTCCATGGCCAACATTACGAAGTGCAAACAACAAGGGGTCATGGGTCTTAAAAATATCATTTTTGTCATTTCACTTTTTTTATTATCTAGATGGGGTTCCGCCAAAATGGTAGATCAATATTAGGGTTCCATAGCCAAAAAATTGTGAACCGCTGCTGAAGAGCTGCTTTCAAATTGGACATATTAAAATATGGGGCTCATCTGTTCTTTTCACACTTTAAGCTATGTGACAGAAGGAATTATCTGCTTTATTTTAAAGGAATAACCCGCTAAGCTTCTTTTTTGGTGGCTTGTCAGCGGATGGAAGATAGAGGATATAGAAGGAAGTTGTGAAAAATACAGCACAACATCCAGACCGATTGAGAAAAAAATCTAAAAAATATTTTTTTCTTGCCACTGGCGGAAATCGACCGCTACGCCAGTTTCACAGTGGCCGTCTAATTAACTGCACCACGGCGCCTGTCAAACAGTTATCAGGAGTCCCTTTCTGTTACAATATCGTTTCGTAAGTTCGTTCATTCACAATCCAAAGTCTTATTTCGCTCTCGTTCCCTCTAATTCGATACGAATTAATTACGGAATAAGGCGTCTTTCTTCTCGTGTACAGTTGGATAAATGACACATATATCCTTTTGCCATTCGACTACCGATGCGTTTCTTTCAAATAAATCAATAATAGCAAGAAAAATAAAGTAATGGTTTTATCACTGAAGACATTATAAACACCCTTTTTAATACGTAAGAGAGTCTTCATTTATTTTTTATTTAATTCTTAATTATTTCATTCATTAAATTGATGGCAGGGTAATATAAAACCTTTGTAAAATACAGTTTTAGAATTTAAAGTTTCAAACAAATGCTGACACTCTAAATAGTTACGAGTTTCGTTTTAGAAAACTATTTATCGGATATGTATTTATTGAACTATTGTATTACTTTATCTAAAAAAATTATGAAGGAATTTAACCTACAATTAAGGCACATAATATAAAAATATGTTTGTGTGCCCTACTTCAAGATTAAAAATAAGTAAAAACAATAAACAAAAACCGACGACGAAGAACAGAAATATGCATAATACTGTTACTATCAAAGTGAAATGATTTAGACGGGCTGATAAAAAACAAGAGTAGACAAGCATATTTATTTTGTTATACCCACTGGTCATTCCTAATCGAGTGTTTCAAATTTTATTTTATGGGTTGATAACGTATTGTATAGTCTATATCTTTGAAATATTATTGTTTAATTTTCAAAAACTTAACTGGTTTTGACAGCAGTTTCGCCTACCAGCATAATTAAACAAATTATCTTAATAAGACTTTTAGTGTGTACATAATATTATCTTCATTAGTACGCCACGCAAAACTATTATGACAAAAATCAAGTTAATGCATTATGCCACTGTTAAATTATGGATTCTGATGCGTAAAATATTTTTATCAACCCATTCCATTTAATTAGTAGGCTAAGTTAGTTTGTAATACATCTATTTATAAGTTTTTTTTTTTTATGAATAATGATTTCCATTTTATGATATCGCGATGCGAATCATGGGAGTGAATCTAGTCAAAAAAGTAGTTTGTAGAAAATATGATTATGTAATTAATAATGTATGGTGTAATTGATAACACAGTCACTGGTAAAACGGTTTAAATTAAGTCATAGATTTTAAGCTGCACAAAAACAAAAAGTAATAAAAGAAACATAAATTGAATAGATAAAAAAACCAGTTGTGTAAGACACACTGTGATGTTATTAATTTAATAAGTATTTACGTGAGCTTTAATTATTTTTTTTTAAACACTTTCTGCCGAATTTATACTGATTTGAATTAAGTGTTTGAATTGTGGTTTTGCCAGAACTTAAGTGTTTGTGTGATCGTAAAATTTTATTGCATTTTAAATAAAAAAATATGAAAGGAGTTTTATTTACATTTTGACTGTTTAAAATCTCGCTGCAATATATTGATGACACAGTGGTATGGCGTGATATTTCTACATATCAACATTGTGCTAGGCCGATGAGGACCATTATATTATTATGTTGCATTTGTAGCATTTCAAAGCAATTTCAGACCTCAGAAAAAAAGTACTTGAACATTATAGTAATAATAACGAAACGACCAAAAATATGAGGATGCATGCAAACACAATCATACCTACTCAATTTTTTATTTGAAAAGTTGTCTAAATGTCGTAAAGCTCCATTTTAATATTTAATGACAAAGTTTAAGACTGCATATTATGTTTGTTCACGTTCGTTTGTTAAGTTCGATTCTTCCTTTTTTGGATAGATAAGCTATCCACAGAATTCTTCGTAATTATTCTAAGTAATATTACATGATATTCGGTTTAAAAAAATCATATGTTAGTATTACCAGCATGTCCCTAAAACTTGCCAATACAGTAGCTTTTATTTATGTAAATATTGGGATAAATATTTTTAATTTAAAAAAAATGTTCAACCACGATTTATACTTTGCTTTTTGTAGTAATTGTGTAGCCATGTACATATTATAATTAAGAGTTTCTATAAAGAATTTTGAAAACGAGTGCGCTACGCAAATAAGTGTACCTAATATTATGTTTTATTTTAGTACTTTTTTATTAGTGAATGTCGTCTAACACTAATTGAATTCTAAGGACAAAAACAACGCGCATTAGGTGTGTTTTGTGATTTCACAAACAAAAGCATTTAAGTACATAATTTCAGTACTGCTAAAAACAGAATTCCGAATAAAATTTAGACATTGATTATTTTTTTAGATATTAAATTACCTATTTTGGGTGACTTCAATTGATTATGTATTTCCAATCAATTATTCAATTAACACACGTTTTATGATTTCATTTTTATGTTCAATATGGTTTACAGGAATAAGTTCCTTAATGTTCATGAAGAGCGAAATGCCTGCTACTAAAAATAAAATAAAAAATCGTGCGTTTTTATTAAATAATTTGTTATAAATGTGCGTAAAGATAAACATCATTTTTATGTTTTGCATTAAATTGAGAATCATTATTTTGTCTTTATTTGATTAAGATATTTACAAATAAAATTTGTTTAGATTATTTAATATATTTAGTCACGATAAGAAATATGAAAAATCGATATATAATAGTATGATATTTGAAAAATATATTTAAATCATAAAATAAACTAAATTATTTTAAGGATCACAATACATATATTAGCTTTGCAATAAAATGTGTAATTTTATGTTTATATCATGGTATCAATGTATCATTGTACAGTTAAATATTGCTCTTAATAAAAATATACAGTCATTGTGTTAAGATAATAATATGTGTGTAAAATATATGCTATACAAGCTTATATACGTATAGTAATCACGGTGAATTAGAGTGTTTGCTTACACATAAAGTTGTTGATGTATTATGTAAATAAGAATTTGAACAAACAATAAATTTAATAGGTATATAAAAGGGAATTCTTATTTATTTATTTTTTTAATAGGAGTTAGTTTTTGGGTATTTATTTAGCTAGTAAATACACGCAAACATGTTACATACATCTTTAAATTTAGAAGTAGAATAAAATACGCGTAAATAAAAAATACAGAATTGACATTTGAAATGTTACAAGTAGAGGCCATTTTAATGTTTTGAATTCACATTAAAAAAGGTCCTAGAAAAGTTAAAATGCTGGGCGGCTTTTCTATTTTACATACATGCTTCAATTCATATATTTTTGCCTATTATATTACCTAAATAACAAATAAATGAAAACTGCTGATACTCTTATCATAATATAAATGTGTAGTCATATAATAAATTCAAATTTTTAATTTTAATTTTAATATTATCCATTTTAAATGTAATACAGCTGATTCGTTCAACTGAGAATAATTTTAATAACCGTACTTTTGTTTTATCAAGCCGTCATCTTGGTCCAAGGATTATAATATTACTTAATTAATAAAACTGCTTGGTGATTCGTATAAATATAATTTAATCGTATTGTAAAGTGTTCTATGGATAGCGAGAATCCTTTTAAATGTATTTAAACTATAAACATATTGCTGATTGTGTATTATACTATATACATAGTTATTGAATAATGAAATATTAGTGTCACTATGTTGAAATTGTACTCCAATGTTTATAAAATGTTGTGTTTAATAATACAAGTAATGTTTATAAATCAATAAAATATTGTAGAAATTATTTGGAATATCTGCATTAAAAAACTTAATCAAAATTGTGTTTCATTTTATGTTTGTTTTACCCATTTTATTTGCAACATTTCGATGCTTCTTTTTCTTCTTCTTCGATGGCGCTACAGCCCGAGTCGAGCCTTGGCCTCCTTCAACTTTTACCTCCAACTGCGCCTGTCCTCAGCAGCCATTTTCCAACTTGCAACTTGAACTTCAAATTGCAACATTTTGATACACCTAATGTTTATTTAAAGGAAACATACGTAGAAGTTTTTCAGTACCTTAGCCTTGTACATGACACGTAAGGCTACTAAATACAGGGGTCCAAATATATACAAAAAAAATGTATAATGGAAGAATATCGAAAATCTAAGCCCAGAATTTATGAAATTTATAGATATGTTCAAGTCATAAGTTGCGATGTGTACTAGCTACTTATCACGGGGAAGGGAGAGTTGAACCCACAATAAACCAGGACGCTATAAAATACAACAATTATTTCTAAGTCTGGGTATGAACCCAGGCTCGAAAAAAAGTAATTAATCATGTGTTTTGTTTTGTGATCTCGCCGGGAATTGACTTCCCGTGCGCGAGGCATGTTTTATGGCCATGAGAGCCTCCCGTGTAATATAAGGGTGGAAACACAAAGAATCACAAAAAATATAATTTATCTGTCTTGAGTCACGAACTTAACATTTTTTTATTTCTTGGATATAAAACAATACATTAATTTACCATGAAAAAATAAAAATGGAATATATTACTGATTGTTATGTCGTAATCATTCGCTAATAATAGTCCGTTCGACCTTGGTTGAAAAAAATCCAAATTAAAAACCATTACTAAAAAAGAACTGAAAACCTACCGCATTTGTACTTTTATAGTTAATCTTAAAAGTGTATATTTGGTATTAATAAAATGTTAAGACCCAGATGAGCAGAGTTTCACTGCAGTGTGACAACAGATAAGGTAAATAAAAACAACATAATATATATTTTTAACATACATAATCCTTTATTTTCTTACACGGTAATGAAATATTTGATTTACACCTTTATCAACAACAGAAACAATTAACTTTAACAATACTTTCAATTATTATGTTACGTAAAATTTAATAGATGTAATTATGAAGATATGGGGAATTAGCGAAGACTTTTGTAAGATTCAATTAGTTATTGGCGTATAAAAAAAATATCAATTGGACCACACGACTTATAATTTGTATCAAATTAGATAGGCCTCCTGGCGTGTGGAGCACAAACAATTGGATAAATAGTTATGTTTTATAATTTAAGTTTGATTGTTGATAAAAAATACTCAATAATATTTTTTATTTTTAAGATTTATTAGTATTAATATAATATTTAAAAAAAATACTTTTGGTATAGTAATTTTCAAAACCATTGTGTCAAGAGACACCAAGACGAATAATAATTTGAAATCACATTAAAAAGACTACCTGATATTTTAAATACATTCAGGCTTAATGGGCCTTTAGTATTGTAAAAAAATCGATTTATAAGAAAAGTTTTTGACAATACGAATTTAAGCTGTGAAATCCAAGAATTTAAGACACGCGTACTGCCATTTTTACCCAAAATATTGCGATAAAAACGTTTTACTCTGTTGATCGGTGAAAAATTGTTTTTTTTTTTTACTCCCAAACATATAGATACAAGAAAATGAATCTTGTTTAAATTATTTTAAGAGTAAGACTTTAAAAAGAGCAATGGAAGTAAAGTAACTTTTTAAATTGTACAAAGGAACCATATAATTTGGATTCCCCATATCTGTAGTCATGAAATATATGTTTGCAAATAATTGTTTACGTGGGTAATTAAAAATATTTCGTTAATTTTAACGCAATTTATGTCAAAAGTTCCGTAATAGATAACAAGATAAAAATTATTTTATTTAACTTATTACAGATTGTACAATATTTTTCTTTTTCAATATCAAAAAAGCATTTCAACAAATTTCAAATTATATTTATAATTTGACCAATATCGTTTTTTATATTTTTAAGCCGAATTTTTCAAACATTGTAACTTTTTTAAAATAAAAATTTAAGTTGATTCAAACATCTAAACAAAATCACATAATAAAATGGATGACATAACAAAGTTAACAATTATTGCCGACTAGTTTTGACACATTTATTCGCATTTCTTTCTTAACGCTATCAGCAGACCTACGTTTGTGATTGAGATTCCAAAAAAAAATGCAATTCAGTAATTTTATTACAGATAAAAAATATTATGTAGTTTTAAGTTATTTTTTTCATACAGCTTTTAAAAAAGAAATACGCGAATATCTTCATTTATTTGGTCAGAAATGCGTATAAAGTATGTTTTAATCGTTACTAATTACTAAATATAAATCATTTGTTGAGGTTTCAATAAAAAAATAAACCTCGCATTTTCTATTGGAATTAAAAAATGGTTAACAAATGCATTAAGAATGTGTTTTTATGTAAAATATTACTCCGTATTAATATGTTTTCTATATGTAAATTATTATGGATGAAACGTTTGTAAACTTAAATTACTTTCTATATTTATTAATAAGTATGTATAAAAATGCAGGTATACAGTACACGAAATCCATAAAATAGTAAGCAATTAGTACATTCAGAAGTCTTAAAATTGTATTTTTAATTTAGTGTGCATAGTTATTATAAGTGCGAAAAAAGAAAGGAAAAGACATCAAAAAGGCTTAGAACGAATAAAATTACTTTTATACATACAAAGTTCAAAATATGAAACAAACATTTGACGTATTTGAGGCTAAGTGCACAAATGCAGTATTTGTGAATTTTTACTTAAATTGTTTGGTCTTTCTACTAGAAACTTTCTAGTAATGATAGCATTTTCAAGTCGTTGCGCCGGGCCGTGTGCTTTTCGAATGGTACTGCAGTATGAAAATTATGCTAACTTGAAACATTCCAGAACTTAAATGTCTACATGTTGTAAGTTGTAAATGTAAGATGAAATATTTAATATTGTACATAGTAGATACTTTTCTGAAAAAAATCATTAGGAATTACGGCACTGATGTATTTTGCGTCCATAATTATTATTGGTCATCACATTAATTATTGATCGCATTAATCAAACAAATTTTGGAATACATGAATTTTTTTCACAAATATGTTTTGATCGAACAAAATAATAATTGAAAAATACCGTTGAAGTGACATGTATGTATTACATGCAAACATGTTTTTTCTCGACTTATTTTATACGTCGATTTGTTGTTCATCAACAAAAACAATATTTATGCATTATTTGGCTAAAAAAATACTTGGGTACTTCTAAGGTGGACTTATTTTTTAACTAAATAAATACGATATCTTTTTATCAATTTAAGATTCAAAAGTAATCGTATTCATTTATTACTTTTATAGTATAACGTATAATGAAGTAAGAAATCAATATATTATCACGGATATCGAGGCTTTACTGACAGAATGCATTACGTAAACAGTCTTCAAAAATGATATAATAAATCTTTAATTCGTAAATCTTTAATTTCTCAGATTCGCATCCCTTCCGCAAACCCCCTACCCACCCGCGACCAAAAAATGCGATAAAAACGTATTTGACCAACGAAGCGATCCGCACCAGACGCGGACAAGCGAAGCGGCTGGGTAGGAGAGGGGTAGGGGTTTGTGGAGGGACCGCTTGGCCGCAAAATTAAGGATTGACTATATTTTGAGGCTACAATAATTTTTTTTATTTTTAAACTAACTTTTTGAAAAAAAATTCTTAGGATTTTTTAGCTTACCACGAGGAACGTTCGTCTGAAGTTTCGCGGTCTGGCCCTGAAAAACCGTGTATAGTTAAAATATTTTTAAATATAGATGCGAGATGTTGATTCCAAATTTTATGAATAAAAAAAGATTACTCTTTCACAGCTTTAAAAAATTTCAAATAAATAATAATTGCGGGAGAAATAATGCGTTGCAAGAATAAAAAAGCTTTAAATGCGATTATCTCGGAATTTTTTTTAATGACCTATTACATTCAGCCAGTAAAGCCAAGATATATATGTATATAGTGGAGGCAGCCCTTAACACCCGACTTGTATTCGATCCAACCTAAGTTCCGGAACCTACTTGTAAACATGAAGCAGCGTAAAAAGGCGCGACATACAGGTTTGAATTCACAGTAAACTGGTATAGACAGTTTTTACTCTAGTACGCGTTTTGCAAGGCAATGTTCACGCGAAAACGCTCATTTTTCGGAACGTAATTTCAAAATATCGTTCTATCAAGTATCATCTCTATTTTTATGCCAGATGAAACGCACATTATATTGCATATTCCCCTTATAACCGTCGAAAAATTGTTTCACATTTCGACTTTAAAAATTGCGTACAATTACATTTGTATCACATATAAACATTTGATTGATCGAACGCTAATGGCTTAAAATTCAACTTATTAAATAATAATTAATACAATCTACGTTTTTAATCTCCACAAAATGCAATCCGTATTTTTCAACACTAAATTATTAACTAATGTGAGCAACGAAAATATTTATTTATTCATTATTATTGGTTTATTAAAAATACGATTAAATTCACAAATGGATTGCAAAGCCTTAAATTCAATTGGAGGCAATATACACACCACATCAAGCGTAATTAAAATAAATTTACGAAAGAGAATAATATACATTTTATTAATTAATTTCACTTTTGATCACACAGCACTGGCCTATATATTTTTTTCTATTTTTTTAAACACGCTCTCCAAAAACCTACCCAGATATTGGCGAATAAAATTAATTCAAAATGTATTCAAAATATACAAATGCATGAATGTGTATTAGAAAATTAATCTTTAATAGTACATTTTAATGACTACTATTAAATAATTACTAAAAAGAGATTTTAAGTTTTCAATGGTAATTTCATAATTTTATAATCGACAGCTTTTGAGATTTAAACGGCATGCACTCGTTGGGAGGCTGTCAGCGTGGAAAAGAGAGCTATCTGTATTTTTTGTTTCATAAAGTTTTGACAGCGCCCTTGTAGGCCGGTTTTGCATTTCTTGTGATGTTCAGACACATGAAACCTTCCAACTGATAGGCGATATAGCTAGGCTACATGTGACTGTAGTCTGCTCTTACAGCATATATAACAGAAAAAAAAAGATTAGAAAATGTTTGGCAGGGGTGTCCCTAAGGCAATTTTAACTTAACCACCCGTCCTTTCCTATTTTCCACGCCGACAGTCTCCCAACGATTAAATGTTGTTCAATCTCTAAATCTCTCGATCATAAATTATTCTTGTCGTTGTAAACTCGGTGAATAATATATCTCATGTGAGAATCATTAAATTTTAATAATCATGATATACATAACTCTAAATAACGGTAATTAACTTATATTAAATCGTGATAACCTTTCAATGGATCTTATCCCAAAAGCCGATAGCGATATAGCTAGGCTGCATGTAAATATATAAAGTAGCAACAATATTATTTCATTAACTCTCTCAGAATCAACGGTTGTATTTCAAATATTATACTGCACATAAAATGAAATAGATTTTATTACTAATTTAATATAATATCGTATATAAATAAGCAGGTAACCTTTGATAAAGAAAATAACCATTCGTCCTGGTCGTAGAACAACGACGCATGTGATTTTTTACAACTTTGAGGGCGGTTAATTTTTTGGAAACTGTCACAACTTGATTAGCACCATAGTATGTCCTTTGATACCGGAAAATAAAGCCTGCATAAAACTTTTTCAAGATCAAATATAAAAGAATGCCAGTGTCTAATTTCGGAAACAGTTCAGGTACTTAGGCAATATCATCACAGAAAATCTAGACTCCGACATTGAGATAAAATGCAGAATATAAGCAGCCCGAATAGGATTAAACAAAATGAAAAATCTTCTTTATGACGATAATATAAATCTTAAGCTGAGACAACGAATGGTCCAATGTTATATATGGTCTGTTTTACTGTACGGTGTAGAGGCGTGGATTCTAAAGTTAATATTATAAACCGCCTTGAAGTATTTGAAATGTGGATCCACCGTAGAATGTTAAGAATATCTTGGACCGATATAATAACCAACAATGAAGTATTACGTAGAGCCAATAGAGAACTATTCACCACTGTTAAGCTCCGTAAGATTTCATATTTTGGCCATGTGTTGAGCGGTGATAAATATGCCATCCTTCAGCTTGTTATAAAGGGGAAGATCGAGGGACGTAGAGGGGTCGGAAGAAAACAGCTTTCCTGGCTTCGAAACATCCGAGCATGGACCAGGATTAAAACTGTGGAGGAGCTGTTTCGTACTGCTTAGGATAAGGAAACTTTATCCCAAGTGATCGTCAACGTCAGAGGGACCCGACATGACACGTGAAGAAGAAGAAGGAGTGTCTTATTTCTCACAGATCCATCGTTGTTCTACAATCACAACGAAATTAAAATTAATTTCGTGTTTTTGTAATAATTACGAAGTATTCGAAAGCAAAGAATTTTACCCTAACCCTAAATAAATAGTTAGAAAAAAATGTGGTACCAACATTTAAAATTAATTAAATTAAAACAAAATATTCGTCACGTCAATTCATTTCAACATATCTTTTAATATATATTTTGATTCCTCACTTTTTTAGAAATCGTGTCACTTAAAACTTATTTGTTTATTTATTGCTTGTTCATCATTTTCATATAAATATCATTACTGAATAGTTCCAAAATTCACAAGAATTTAGTCAGAAAATAAAAGATACTAAAATAGGTACATTTATAGAGACTAGATTGCTGTACACGAGCCCATTGCGTTATTTCACGTGATTGGCCCATTTCACACCATGCCAAAAATCCACAAGGCGTGATAAAATAAAATAGGGTGGATTGATATTTATTGTATTCTAATTATATTTATTTATTTGATGCCAGGCAAACGCAATAACCAGTACACCTCGAGGCCGACTAATCTCCACTCGATTTCCTTTTGCAGAATGTTTACCTAAGAGTAACCGTTAAATAAATTTTAAATATACACCAAAAATATTATTTAAATTTACTTGTTATATTTTTATTAAATATTTTATTAACTGATATTTTTGTCAATCAATGTTTTGCAAAATACAAAATTCTGGCTTTTTGCTGATGACAAGAAAATACTTAAAGTTATCGAATATTCCGATGATTTTTTAATTTTTCAACAGGACATTGATTGTTTTAATAATTGGTGTGACATTCTCGGTCTCACAATGCTGCAGGAACGGCGAGAAAGGGGTGACCTGATAGAGACATACAAGATACTCAACAGTCACTATAGCTACCCAAATTTGGATCCCATGTTCAAGCTTAAACAAGATGCTCGTCTTCGAGGCTACAGTCTCAGGCTGGAGAAAACGAGATTCAATCTAAATCCACGGAAGCATTTCCTGAGCAATAGCGTTGTTGATGGTTGGAATAAGCTCACAAGAGCTGATCTCAATGCGTATTCTCAATGGGTTCAAAAATGGACTAGATTTGTTTCGGAAAAGTTAAAGTGCGCCAACAACTAACTTTCATTTAAATAGATTTAAGCTTATCAGCTTTAAGCTGCTCGCTTAAAATTAATAATAATAATCAATTGTTTTCATTTCTTTCTCGCTAAGAAAAAACCGATAGATTCAACCACAAACTAAAAAAGATTTCCCTTTCAATGCCTTCTTCAATAAAGGATCTTGATATACTTTTAGACACCAAACTCTTCTTTCGTGAACATATTGATAACATTGTAAACAAATCACTTTGGTTTTATAAATAGAATGGTGACGGACTTCAAAACTATTAATAGCATCAAAACTCTTTACTGCTCACTAGTTCGACCTCATCTAGAATCTTTCTTTCTTTCTTCTGCAGCCTTATTCTCTCCACTGCTGGATAAAGGCCTCTTCCAAACGTCTCCATTCCTTCCTATCACCCGCTTTCATCATCCACGTTTTACCGGCAATAGAGGCAATGTCGTCGACTCATCTTTTCTGTGGCCTTTCAACACTTCTTTTGATTGCCCACGGTCCCCACTTTATTATTCTAGGTGTCCACCTGCCACCATTTTGCCTCGCTAAGTGTCCTGCCCACTGCCATTTCAATTTCGCTGCACGATCCTAATATCTACGACTCCGGTTCGGTGCATTATTTCTTCATTTCTTATTCTGTCTCTTAGACATACATAGAGCATCCGTCTTGGATCGTTGCGTGCATTTTAATTTCTGGCTACTTTTTTGTGTTATAGACATGGTTTCTAGTCCGTATGTTGTCACCGGCAATATGCACGATTCATTAAATTGTCTTTTCAAGCATATAGGGACTTGTTTATTTTCAAAAATATATTTAAGTTTGCCGAAAGCAGCCCAACTGAGCCCTATTTTTTTGGTAACTCCGCTATCTGGTTATCTTTACCAAGTTTGAATTTGTGTCTTAGATAAATATATTCATCAACCACTTCGACAATTTCTTTTTATGTTCCCAACCATGTCACCAGAAGTCAAAATCTGCTATTTATCAAATCTTCTAAGATCAATTTTTGTTTTTATGTCCCAATGTCCAAAATGTGTAGATGTAGATTGATTAATCTTTCCGCTTTTCGTAGATCTCTTCGCCATTAACACAGTGTGGGATAAATATGGTTGGCGTGGGTTAGCTTAAAGTCTTATAATATCTTGATCGTGTTCTTGAATTCTAGCATACGTTTATTTAATTACCCTTGTTTGTCTTTGCTACATAATTTTATGTTATTTTTGTTCAGTTTCTTGGACATCTATTTCTTTATATAACTGTTGTAAATGGCTTAGGCCGTTCATATAACATATTTTTTTAAACACAAATGTCAATCCGCTCTAATTAAAATTCCCATAAAACCTAAAAAAAAAAACTGTGCCGTAGGGATTTGGACGAAATGTGTGAAATGGGCCATTCCCTGTCAGATATCACGTGGCTCGGCTGGTTTATTTATTTGGAAATTCTAGTAATTATGAACAGACTTTAGGTGCTTTAATTAATTTTTGCTCTTGTCTATCATAATGTTTGCGCACATTTAATCTTGCAGATAATTAATATTATTTTTTTATCAGAAAGCTTTCAAGTGTAGCTTACCGACAACGTATGGTTAAAAATAAACAACCATTTGTTGATTTAATTGAAAAGCAATAATTTATTTATCTTTTTGCGCTAGCGCTTTGTACAAAAATTTTGTAGTACACTGGAACCTTGTTTTACACGGTTTCAAAATAATACGGTCCAAAAATAAAATAGAAAAAAAATCAGCATTGATATATCCGGAGTCTGGAGGAGAAAAAATTGGAGAGTTTCTTAGTGGGGTACCAGGGATACCCCTGCTATAAATACGACTTTAAAAAAGTAATTATGATTGTCATGGTAGTATTTATAAAATTGTTTCATAATATTTATAGATTTCTTCGAAATCTATACATTTTTTTATAAAATACTGTTGCGAGGGGATGCTCTTTGACATCGCGCATTTCTCACTATGAGACGTTGAACAGCGCTGATCTTATGTCACCCCACCCGTTCGCGGGGAGGTATTGCGTGGAGTTGGGAGGGCGAATGCATATTAAATGTAATTCACAAAATCTGGATTTTTGTGGTTACTGCTGAAAAAAAGCCGCCAAATAGCGAAAAACACGTGCAAACTGACCAACATATCAAACAATATTAAACTGTAGAGCGTTGAATTGTAATGTTTGCTGTTTGCACGGGGAGAAAGTAAAGACAAATGCAAATCAATTTTTTTTTAAATGAAACAATAAAAATCACAATTTATTTTGTTTGTAATCCCGAAAAGATTTCATATCCAAGGAAAACTATCTAGCATTGTTATTTGATAGTTTAGTTTTTTTATACATGGTACTGTTTGGAATGAATCCTTGTGTAAAAAGAGTTTCCAGTGTATTGTGTATTTTGAATATAATCCAGAATAAAATTTAACAGTAGATACATTTTTTGATTTAGAATTTCTGTTGACTTTAATGTTAGAAATGAATAATTGTAATAAATTTGCTTTTCAGTGCCGATATAAATTTATTCAATACATATAAACGAGGTAAGCTCTTGGTAACATCAAAATTATTTCCTGTATAAACATCTCATTAACATAACTTAAGGAATTGTTTGAAAAATTTAAATGTTTAAAAAAAATCTTTTACTGCTGGGTCATAGAGGCAAGCGTTTTCCCACGAGGTCACTATGGACACTACTGAGTTCACCGCGCCCGCAAAATGCTTGCTACTATGGCCAAGCAGTTATAGGTACCTCCTTAATATTTTAATAGAACATTGGTTCTTAAACTGGTAACGAATCGACGAAGATTCTGAAACATGTGTTATTATCTCACAAAGTTTTGAATTTGTCCAAATTTTTGCAGACAAGAACTGGACTTCAGCCCCTTAGGGAGTTATAAATATTAACATGTTACAACAAAGACGGAGAACATTTAAGAGAAGGGAATATAAGATAATGTAAGGGAATGACAGCTCATAAACCTCGTAAATATCTGGAGTTCCGTATTCTCTTTATTCAAATGTTTCCATCTTTTTTGTAATATTTTAAAAATCATTAAGGTATTAAGTGTAGAAAGAGGTGTGAAGAAATTACGTTCTCAAGAATTCTTTTTTAGCTGTTACCAAAAAAAAAAACAATTATCAGTCGCTTTTTTCTCAAAATCCATAAGTACACTTTCAGGGGCCTTAATTTTGCTCAAAAAAAAAGCCATGAAACCACTTTTTTGTTCCATTGATAATAAACCACTGATGGTCACCCTGATGCAATATTTGTAAGAGAGGGGACAGCAATCGAGCTCATAACTTGGTCCAGAATTAATATATTTATTTTATTTTTTTGTTAAAATTACTATAGTGTTAAAACTTAGTATTATGGTTGTTAAATAAAAACGTTTCAAATTCCTCTGACTACACGAAACCCTTTAAAGCTACAACAGTTAATTTGATATGCCTATTATTGTAACAATTGTTGTTTCCTGCCTTAAAATAAATTTACAGAGTACATTAAAATGAAATTATTAATAAACCAGTAATTAAAGCGATGTTTGTTTCCTGTTATTTTATTGAAAAATTGCTGTGATTGGTTGTATATTTTTGTATAAAAGCCTCAGTTGGAACTGACAATGAACAGATTTTTGTCATAAAAATAATTAACTTATATTACAATAGATTACATATTGAAAACCTTAATTATATTTAATAAATTTAACGGTTTGAGCGAAACCAGTATTCAAATGAGCAAATACCAATAAATTAATGAAATATGAATATTGTATAATATGGTTTCGGCCGGTGAGTACTGTTATTATGCATTATGAATCAATGGGTACTAACAGACAAATGATGATAATGAACCAAAAAATAAATAATTTATTGGATGCTACATCGATCAAATTTTTTTTTACACTATTTTGAGTATGCCCAAATGTTTGCAGACAAGGTTGGATTTCACTCCCTTGAGAGTTATTAAGAAGATATGCTGTGTTAGAGATATTTGATTGTGCGAAAAAGACATCCGCTTGATTATGCAAAAATAAAATCGAGGTTTCATTGTCCAGTTTTCCGCACCCCAAAACTGAACTAATTTCGTTTTTTTTAAAGAAAAAGTTTTAGAATGAAATTGTCTGTCAGTACCTTTTCCGTTTTTCAAAATTATTTATCATATTTGATATGGCAGATAAAACTGGCTGCTTTTTTGGGTTTTTGGATGGTCCTATCTCCTATAAGAAAGAATGTATCAAAAAAGCGAACCAATAGAGACATGCCAATGATAAATATCTATACTGTGTTAATAAAAAACTTGAATACTTTGGTATGAAGAAAAGTCAGACCGCGTTTCCTTTCAAATTTAAATTTATGGCAATAGAGAGGGAAAACATTTTTGAGAATTATTTCAACCAGTCAACGGCAGGTTTAATCCATGTTAATGCCTAGACTTCCATATTCCCTTCTCAAAAATGTTTACCTTCTGCATTTCAATATTTGTTGGTTTTTTTTACTGGTTTCACTTTTACCGTGTAACTATGTGTCTATGGGGGATTTTGCGGTTTAATATTGAACAAAAAGCGAGAATTCAATTCTACAAATATTATTTTACTTTATATTTCCTCTAGACATTTATTTTAATCAGGTTGATGAAGTTTATACATGGACTTTTGGATTATCTAGGATTAACGTAGGCGTCGCGTCGTTTAGACAAAACTATCTTATATTTTCTTCAATGGTGCCTTTTATAACAAGTGATAACAAATATCATAGAAATACAATAGAAATTAATAGTCAAAAGTTTGTAAACAGCTAAAAATCAAAGTGAATGCTATGCAACTCGAACATCGGTTACCTGAAGGCGAGGTGTCGGCATTAAATATTTGTAATTTAAGGGACGCGGACGTAGAGAATACACTCCTTAGATCCCGGCCGTTTTTAAGCCTAAACTTGGCTTATCTCGGGATTTTCGGGGTCGCCACAAACAGGTCTTCTTTGTATTCCATTGCGCCTTGAAACTGACCTTATCTAGGTTGTATTAAGGGCACTTTATAACGACAAAAAAACCAACCAAATCAATCTCAGGTATGGTAAAAAACTACACAGGTACAGAGGTACATACAGTCCTAATTATATTGTTATCGTAGAAGGGACTTCCTCGCGCGGAAAACCATATTCACAATTGAATTATTTTTACAATAAATAAATTTAATTTTTAGTTTATCATGCAGAAATTGACAATTTTTTTGTTTTTTTTTGTTCTGTTACTACTAATTACAGTATAAAAAAAACTTTGAAAGAAAAATTGACAAGTTGCTTCAAATTTGAGTCCAATTTAAACCACATGGTCGTATCCCGAGATTACGCATAAAAATTCCCGTAAGCCCGGAGTTATCAAAGATTCTCGGGATTGTATTCCCTAAGTACACGGCAAAAACAGGCTGGCTGAAATTTTTCTGCTTTCGAGATATTAATACCACTTTTTTACATTAAATGAGTTCAATTAAAGAAAATCTGTACCTCAGAGGCAGATCCAGAATTTGATAAAATGCCATTTCGATTTTCGTATCCAGTTTATGATCATGTCCATTGATTTTGAAAAAATGTTGGCCTTATAATGAAAGAACCAATGTATTAAGATACTGGAAATACAAATTGATGCTATAAACTATTAGATATTACTTAGAGAAAGTAGATTCTTTAGGCTTGTTTCGAACATTTGATGTTTGGTTTTGCATCCGTTTGCCTCCGAGGCACAGAAATATTTAAAGCCAATAAAACGTGGCTCCTTGTCTTATAAAGCGTTACAAATAATGGTGGCCAAAAAATGGCTGGAAAAAACCGTAAAAAAATCGATGATTGGTGTAATTAGATTGTTTTTGACTATTCAAGTGTGAAGTTTTTTAAAAAAAAAAAAGAAAGCGTTTCTGTTCTTTGATTGTATGTAAAAATATATTTTGAAATAAATATTAAATGATAACCTTTTTTCATCAAATATGTGAACCGAGTGTCACACAAACAAGGTTTTTCGTAAATGTTATTAAATATTTGTAGATAGCCACTTACCGACTTTTCTATGTCTACCGGTTTCGAGACGTACCCGCTTCTTCATCAGGATACCAATTAAACCAACATGAAAAACCCACTATACACCTTCACCATAGTTGTTGCACAGAAATATAATAAATACTTTTTTATGTTTTTTAATATGTTTATACTCTTTTAAATAGAAAACTTAAGAAATAATCAATCAAACAATTTTTATATCTTGTCAATAGTTATTATAACAATACTAATAATGATAATAAATGAAGAAGAATTCTTCGTGTAAATACTGTACCCACAAATGTATCAACTTTTTTAACCAAATAATATCAAACCCGCTTTGTATAGAAATAAAAATATTGATAATTTTTATTTATATCCCTACAGAGATGAGGTAGAATTTTTTTTTTTTCAAATTCAGGATTATGGATATTTGAGCGTTTACAGGTCTTATGACCTGTCATTGGCTGGATTAAGTGGCCACTTTAAGTACTACAACATTCCCCATTCCGCTTATTAGCGAATATCCACACCAGGTAACATTTTTGATTTTTGTATTTATGTTACGAATTGAGAAACCATCCACAAGCGAGTGGAGCGCCATCTATGTATTGATATTGAAGTTAAGTATTTTAATTAAGCAGATTACTTTATTTTTATGTAGTTAAGACTCTTCCAAGTTAAATTAAGTACTAGTAATCGCCTGCAGATGACTCTGCAATTTATTTTTACTTATATTTTACCAGATGTTATTACACAACATTATTTTTGGTACGTGTACTTGTACAAATCTGGATTTGAAATAATCCATAATCCTGAATTTGAAAAAAAAAAAAAAAAATCTACCTCATCTCTGTAGGGATATAAATAAAAATATATACCTACTCCCCTTGGGAGAAAATCCAGATTTGTACAAGTACACGTACCAAAAATAATATTGATAATTATTTATTATTTTTTAAAGAGAAATACTTGAGTTCTTATTATTAACGAAACTATTTTATTTTGAGACCATTTTCTAAAAATCGTAAATAACTTGTGTTGGAAAAATGGAAATCAAGTTGTGGTAGAGTGGGATTTGAGCCTCGGATCTTTGGTGCGTGAGTCCACAATACTACCACGGGACCACAACTCTGTTAAAATAATATTAAAAGGTTATTGCTTAGTAATAAAGAAAAAATAATTTGTTAAATAATTCAGGTGTTTACCAATTAAAATGCCATTTTTGTCCTTCTATTTACGTTGGAAAAACATCAATGTTCATATTCGTGTTAAAGAACATATGAGGTGTCTTAACAATAACAATTTCGCCGAATTCGCAAATCACCCAATCAATTTTAATCATGTTAATTATTAAGGCGCCGTGGCGCGGTTGGTTAGACGGCCAACTGTGAAACTGGCGTTGCGGATTCGATTCCCGCCAAGAAAAAAATATAATAAAATCACAAGACAATAACAAGAAAAAAATCCAAGAAATATTTTTTTCTCAATTGGTCTGGGTGTTGCGGTGTATTTTTCATTACCTCCTTCCATATCCCATCTATCCCACTTGCTGACAAGCCTCAAAATAGAGACTTTACATGTCATTAAAAAACCCAATTTAATAAAAATACAGGAGTTAAAATTTTAAATACAAATAATTGAGGGTTAACAATAAATACTTTGTAAATATTTCAAATTAGGAAAGCTTTTACAAATAATGCTCATTTGATCAATAATCAAAAAACCTTTCAATATAGCCCGTTATACGATTTTCCATTGTAATGGTCGCACTAAAGCTCGAGTTTACTAGGACAGCGGTGCCCGTATTTTAACGGCCGTAGTGAACATTAATGCGATTGACAGCCGTCGTAACGGTGACTAGAGAGTGGTTTCCTATAAAAATGGTGTTGATAACACCGTTAAAAAATAAAACCACTCTCTAGTCACCACTACGACGGCTGTCCACCGCATCACCGTTCACTACGGCCGTTAAGATACGGGCACCGCTGTCCTAGGAAACCCTAGCTTAAATCAATTAAACTCAAGCTCCTAATTCCATTCTCCCCCTCTTTTTCATACAATATAAAATATTTTCATAATCTAATTAGTGCATGTGCTTATTAAAATGCGTGTCGTGTTGGTTTTATATTTTTGAGCAACAACTATGGTGAAGGTGTATAGGGGGTTTTGTATGTTGTATTAATTGGTGTCCTGACAAAAAAACGGGTACGTCTTGAAACCAATAGACAAAGAAAAGTCGATAAGTGGTCATGTACAAATATTTAATAACGTTTAGTAAAATGTTTGACCACTAAGTTAATGCTTTAAATATTAATAACAAGGTTTTTCATCTTCCTTTCTCTCTTCTGTAAAATTCCTTAATCGGTGTTGGGCCCAGTTTTGCCGTGTACCCTTTATCTTCGACTAAATATGTGTTTATTTACTGCAATATTTCATAATCCCTGGACTGGAACTTGAAGTGTAGAACTGACCATTTTACATTCACATGTAAATGATCACTGATACGTTGAGATTGGAGTACCAATAAAGTGTCCTATGCACCAATAGATGCGAATAAAAAAAACATTGATAATTATAAAGTAGCCATTATAGTCTTGTTTCTAAACCGAAGAAGTGTATTTGGGTTCGATTTTTGGTCGGGTCAAAAAAGTTTACAAGGGAATAAATAAATAATTTAATAAAATAAACGTTTTTTTTTCTAATTTCCTGTTTTTAAGTACTTTTAAACATATGTTTTGTGTCTAAATCTACGTATTCCAGACTCTGGTTATTTAAGCAACAAAAGATTGTATCCAGAAAGTCACATTTACATACGCTTTTGCAAAAATACGAATATTCAAACAAGGGCATAGCGGTTGTAAAATTCAATATGCTTTGTAAAATGATCACATAAACTCTATCTGTGTTCAATTATTTGCATATTTATTAGAATTACACATTGAATTAAAGTACTACATTTAAATAAATATTTTTTCAATTTGTGTAACTGTTATAAAATATTTATTATTTTAAGAAATTGCTTGGTAATACAATCGCACTTTTGTGGTTATTTTCTTCAATTATTAATAATTGCTATGAATTATTATATTTTAGTTGTTCTAAAAAGATGTTTATCTTTTTAAACACAGTGGGTTTGAATGTTTAATAACCCTGGGTTAATGTGTTAGTGGCTGTCGGTGAATCAAGTAAACATACAAATTTCATTTGTGTTAATAGGCACAATAGAATTATTTATATGAAAACTTATTGCTACGCATACATAAAGCAGAGGTATTTAAGTTTTGAATGGACTGTACATGTACAGTATTGATACAGACCGCTTGATTTGAGAAGATACATAGGCAAAGTGAACATATTGTACGTATAATAGAATAGTTATATTAATTTTATTAAAAAAATAGATAAAATATAAAAGAAAAAAAATTAGCAATAAATTCAAGTTAACTGTAAAAATCTACACGATAGTATGAGCAGAAAGGGGTTAAATGTGGGAAGGAAAGAAAAAGTGGAAATAAAAAACTCAAATATTCAAATACATAGTGCCATTTCAATGGTGATTTAAAAGTAAATAATGATGGGACGTTTCTGACATTAGAAAGAAGATCATTTCACAATCGAGCAGCTACTACTGTGAAAGAGGAGCAATAAAATTAGAGCGGTGTACGGATATTGAAAGAGTTCGTTACTAGAACGAAGAGATAGCTCATGTTGTGATATAGGTCGGGAGACTTCTCTTAAATAAACGGGCTTAGTGGAATAATAAAAAATATTCTGAAGAAGTGATTAATGTGAAAGTTTGTTCTTTGCCTGATCATTAGCCAGTGTAGTTGCGTGCGGCGATCGGTTATGTGGTTCTTATAAAATTGAATTGTTAGAATTAATTTTCTTAAAGCGAAATAGTTTTACAAATTGCTAATTGAGAAGCACCATCGAAGACTAAACTAAATTGATTAATTAACGATATAATGTATAAATAATTGGTACAAAGTCATTATATGACGAGCCAGCGCTCGCTGGTGCACGGGTCACCAGCGTGCTGAGCAGGAATGACTGGTGGTACTAGAGAGAGGGGTAGGTACGTTGGACGTGGCGTAGAGGGGGTCGTTTTCTTGTTAATGGCGCCGATGAGCTGCGCAGTCGTTTGGAGAACCACTCGAAGATGAACGATCACCATCCTAAAAAAATATTCATTTAATGTAAGACAAAAATTACATCAAATTCGACATATAATTTAACAGAGACAACAGATAAACATTTTGCCATTCTGAATGGTATACACTGCGTAAATGATAACTTAATTTAGCCTGAGATGGGTTGTGGTACCGTGGCAAATAAGTGCATTCATAAGTGCAATTGAGGGTGTTACTTATTTTATGGTACCAGAGAAATAATATTGTTAATTGAATCGGCATTCACTTCGCAACACTTCATTATAAATTATTATGAAAATAAAACTTTGTTATTAGTGTTACACAATTTTTATTCTTTTACAAGAACACTACTACAGTTTCGGGAAAGCACTCCTCCCACCGACGGGTGATTAACTAATATGGTAAACACAGAATATTGTTCACAATATCATAGAATTAAACAAAAAATAATCAAATTAATCGGTGTAACTTAGAGCAGGGGTTTTTTTTCTACTTATCTAAGGTGTAAGCATATAAATGGATAGTTATCTAAAGTACAGATATGAAAAAATGAGGAAAAGGACGTTAAATGGAATTTATTACTGTAATGGAATATACGCAAATCTCCCAAAAATATCAAACTATTAAACTTCAATCTGTTTTCAATGCAGCAGCAAGGCCTTTTACGGGAGTAAAAAAATATTCTCACATCTCACAACATCTTCGAGATTTGCACTGGTTAAAAAGCCCAGAGAAAATAAAATACAAGCTTTGCTGGACAGTATCATCCCTTCATGAAATGGCTCCAAAATACCTATCGGACCTTTGTATTAGGGAAAAAAAATTTCAAAGAAAATCTACTCTTAGGTCAACATTTGATTCAAGAAGAGGAAAACTTGTCGAAATTCGGCGCTCCCCAAACACTAGATTTTGAGATCGTGCTTTTGCTGCTGCCGGCCCCTCTGCCTGGAACCAATTGCCTTCAAACTTACGAATCATCGACAGTCACAGTCAGTTCAGATCCCAACTAAAATCCCACTTCTTTAGACTATCATACCCTCAATTTTAAATCTGGAAATATAATGTTTCACTTTAGTTTAGTTAGAATGTAAGTTTAGGTATACAATTGTAAAGCGCCCTTGAGGTGATTTTTTACAAAAATGGCTCTATATAAATCAGCCAAATATTATTAATATTAATATTATTATTGTATTGATAGTACCTACTCATTTCATAAGCACACCCTAAAACTCCTGCACCAAGTAAATAACAAAGGCAGTAATATGAATAATCTAGAAATAATAGAAATGCTCAAAAAAAATAATTCTGAGAACAACCTAATTAATAATCACACATTTAACCACCCCTCGCCTTAATTGACTATGTTCCTTTGCGACCCCCTCACTCCACTCACCCACTTAGACCCGCGTCTGTTAACACTCTCTTAGCCGAGGGATGTCTTCCCACATATTAAATCTTAGGCTTAATTATTGTAACTTCCACTTGAGTGCTAAATTTTAAGAAATAAATTCCACTTAACGTCCTTTCCCTCATTGATCATGTTTTCATATCTGTACTTTAGATAACTACCCATTTATACGCGAACACCTTAGATACGTGCCCCCCGTGATAAAAACCCCCCTGCTCTAAGGTACACTGATTAATTGGTTTATTTTTTTAAAAATTCTATTGATATATATATATATATATATATAGTTGGATAATTAATATGGAGCCATTTTTGTGAAAATCACCTCAAGGGCGCTGTACAATTAATAAATATCCCAGCACGTCTCGCAGCTACAGAGCGCATGGACGGTTGTGAGTCTAGTTTCTTGTTTTCAATTAAGATCAATTAAAAATTATAACAGATAGGAGCTAGATTACAGGACGTCTTGCAGCTACAGAGCGCACAGACAGCTAGAAATTTAGCCCCCATTTACGCATTTTAAAAATTGACAAATAAATTTAGTGTATTAATGATATTTAAAATTAATAATAATATGAACGTGGTTGAAATGCGATCTCTTAGACGAATGTGTGGGAAATCAATGTATGTCAGGGTTACGAATGATGAAATCAGGCGAGAGTGTAAATCTGAGACAAGTATAATTGATAAGATTAAGAAAGGGTCTCTGAGATGGTTTGGTCACGCAGAACGAATGGACGACGAAAGAATGGTAAAACAAGTATATATGGCAAAAATGAACGGCAACGTTAGACGAGGACGACCAAGGAAGACGTGGCATGATCAGATAAACCAAAATCTTAAGTCTGGTCATGTCAAAAGCAGACAGGACCGAAGGGCATGTATGACAAGATGTATGAATGTGGAAGAGGCTAGGATTTTATGCCAGGATAGACGTGTGTGGCGGTCCATTCTCTCTGCCTACCCCTACGGGGAAATGGCGTGATGGTAGTAATAGTAAGTAATGATATAAAATAATAATTATAATAAAATAATAATAACAATATAAAAGAAGTCTGATTACAACACGTCTTGCAGCTACTAAGCGCATAAACGATTGGAATTCTAGACCCCATTTACAAAATATAGGTATTTTAAAAATATATGAAAGCTAGATAACCAATCATCATGCAGCTACAAAGCGCATGGACGAGTGGAATTCTAGCAAAGTTAAAATTACATCAATAAGTTTACAAAAAATAGAGCGTAGTAGTAAATTTGTCAAGTGTTCATGCCTAGAAGTAAGCAATAAAAAACTAAATAAATAAAACACTGTTTCAACTCCATGGTTAACAAAGGAAGATAGTTGTCCGAAGACAAGCTTTTGTAGACAGTAGGCAGATACCGACGCCATGTGGTCCACTGGCTGCTTGATAATTTCTGGAAACGCACGTGTGTAGTTGTGCACAATATTTTGTGTTTACTATATTAGTTTTATATCACCCGTCGATGGGACGAGTGCTCTCCCGAAACTGTAGAAGTGTTCTTGTAAAATAATAAAAATTGTGTAACACTAAAAACAAAGTTTTATTTTCATAATAATCCAGAGAAATAACATTAGATATACTCGTAGCCCATATAAGTAAATACAGATACCTGAGAAATAAGACTAGATCGGTTACTTCCAGCACTCATGTCCTTGGTAAAGGGTCTTCCTATCTGATGAACCGCTTCCGAGGAGTCGTGACTGCCGCAGTACTCTATAGAAGATTCACTGCAAAAAAAACATTTTATTTTATTGAAATGAACGTCAATTAAATGCCAATACGGCACTATAATGACCTCAGTATTAACGTCGTTATTTTAAATTCTAAATGAATTATACAGTTTTTTTTTTTCGTGGATTTGATTATTTGAGATACTTTTATCAACATTGTTGTGGACGCGCAAACTTAGAGTAAAATTAGTTTGGAGCCCCGGTATCTGTTAGCTGAGTGCTGAACCCAGATCAATTAAGATGAGGGTCTGGTCTCAGCAATGCCGCGGAGAATATACCATAGACACTGCATTAAAAATATCAAAACAATGATCTACCTATGATATAAGCCCAAAAAATGACAAAAAAAGAATTAACAAAAATATGGTAGACGCCCAGCGACGAACCAGCCACATGGTAACGCGTAGAAACATATATTTATATGTTTTATTATCCATAAAATGTATATTAAAAACAAAGCAAACAAACCATCACGCCGTTTCTCCGTAAGGGTAGGCAGAGAGGATAGAACACCATATCTACCATCGCCATTCCCTTTACGCACCTAATGGTGCATAGAGTGCTGCATTCGTATACTAATTGCACTGTATCTTGATATTTTTTGTAACATGAAGGTAAGATGATCAGTCTTATACTGCAGGTACCAGTCTAGGGACCATGAAATATTTTAGTGTAAAAACGCCCTTTTTTTAATTTTTTTTTTTTATTCAAATAACAAATATAAGTATACAATAGTACTACTTTGTCGGCCTCGTATATTTCATATCAACAATGTCGGGAATTGAACCCAAGACCTCTTGCATGGTAGGCAAACGTGCTGACCATTACACCACGAGGCATGTGGTACCGGGACCAAGCTGTATAATAATTGTATTGTGGTATTTTGAGAGTACATTGTTATAGATACGTCAATGCGCGGAAGACGTGTCTATAAATGGCTCCATACACGTATTTATTTTATTCTACTTAATTTATTTTTTTATTAAATTGAAAACATAGTATACACAATTTTATATAATATTCCCAAGGAGTTTTTTATTACATTTTCAATTTTTGTTTTGTAATTGTTTCAGTTATGATATATGTATTAGAATAGGTTTTATTTAATTTCATTAGGGGTTCATATAATAACAAACATATTACAAGATGATTTGAAAATTTACCTGCTGTTTAATTTAAAAAGATGCCGATGGGGCATCTGACTTTTGAAAAGACTACGGTGGGGCATGGCATACAGAGGGCTGGGAAACACTGCTCTAAATAGAGGCTTAGTGGGTTATTACTTAAAAAAAATATATATATATAATAATAACATAACAACGAACCATATAATTTATGCCTTTTATTTCATTATAAATATAAACATACGTGCAAAAAGCATGATTGTCAATTAGGACGTTTGAAAAGTAAAGCACATATTAAAAAATAATCAGTAAATTTATTACAATGGGTAACTACAGCAATGGGAAATAAATATGTCGAAATAAGCTGTTCGGAAGTAATTATTATTCAACAAAAAAAAACAGAATTATCACGGCGGGGTAGGGAAAGAGGATGTAACGTCATATCAATATGTCTCTGCTCAAATACCTCCCTTCATCTTCTCATGGCATGCCGATAATTAAAAAAGGGTGATAAAGGTTTCAGCTCTTTAACTTCACAAAAGTCAACAGATGAAGTAGTTGAGGAAATGTGGATGTTCAAACATGGGCAGAATGCTGAATGTTACGCAGTGTGTAAAGTGGCCACTTAAACCAGCCAATGACAGGTCATAAGCCCTGTAAAAGCCTAGCCTTCCACATTCCCTTCTCAAAAATGTTTTTTCTCTCTGTTGAAATAAATTTAAATAAATAACTCTCACTAACCAACGTAAAAACGCCTAGCTTTGGGTGTTTTGATAATACTTTTAACTTATTAAAAATAGTTTCGGTTTCGACTGAAACTAGAATAGAAATTCGCCGAAATTCGGTTTTTTTTCAGTCGGTCACTGCAAATTTATGGACACTTAAAAGTTATGCTCATTGCCTAAAATCAAGGCGTTTCACAGCTAACTTTTGGTTTCATTGTGAAATACTGTCGGCATAATTTTACAGCGTATGTTATACTTTTCCTTAGAACGGTCTTCTGTCGTTTAGGCAACCATGAAGAAAAATATTTATTTAATTTTTAATTTAGAACAAATTAATCGGATAGCAATGTGAATATTTCTGTTATAACGTGGTTATAACAAATGCCACATAATTTAAAATACACCTTACAGATGAGAAGATTTAATTTGTGGATATTTGCCTTCCTTCTCGTCATTTTTTTAACGGACGGTCATGTCGTCGTGATCAAACCTAACTCTACGCAGAAAGTTGCTGTCAGTTTTGAAGATAAAATGCCTTTTTTACTGTAACTGAGAAAATCAGAACAGATATATCGTTTCCTGCGAAAATACGTTAATTTTTGTGCACAATGGAAATTGGCACTTATTTTCGATAGGCTATTTTTTTCAACTAGCCAATAAAATAAAAGCTTTGTTAGTATCATTTGAGTTACAAAATAGAACTTAATATTCATATGTTTATATTTAACTATAATATTATATACCTAGCTGCTTTAAACCTTTTAACTGTATTTCTTTCATATGTTTGTATTTTATTTGTATACATGTTTTTTATTTGAAATATCTCATACATTTTTTTCCTTCTTAAAAGAAACAGCTCCTTTTTTTATATATTTTTTTAAACACCAACTATACTTCTAAACACTGTTCTATCGGTTATTTCTTTGTACTGTATTTTTTACATTTATGTTTATGCATCATCTCCGTTCTATCTTATATTTCTTCATATTGTTTTTTTTTTTAAATATGTTGTTTATATACTCATTTTGTTTTATACCAACTTTTCTTCTAAACTCTGTTCAATCTTTTTTTTTTTATTAGAAAAAAAAGGAAATATAAGCGTTCTTACGATTTACCCAAATATTTAATTTTGAGGGCCATCTTCAATGAGTTGTAAAAACCTCACTATTAGAAAACGGAAATCATGTTGGGGTAAAGTGGGGTTCGAACCTAGGACCTCTGGCCCGTGAGTCCGCAACACTAGCCACGGGACCACAGCCCGATTCATTTATTTATATTGTATTTTTTTAATTTTATGTTGTTTATATACTCATGTTTTATATAACTTCTATGAAAAATTAATTATTAAAAAAAAACCTATTTAATAGAAAATAAAATAAAAACGTTAAGGTTGTTTTTATTTAATTATATGTTAAGACCCCTGTATTTAGAAGCCTTACGTGTCATGTACGAGGCAAAGGTACTCGGAAAAGTTCGTTATTGTTTACCTTTCAAATGGGATGTTTGATCTCTGAATTTGGTTTATTACCTTTATGAGTCCAATCACCATTGTTGCAAAATCTAAGAAAGCTTCAAGTATTTAAAAATAGAAATAAATGTATTTGTATGTAAATTATCTAGAATCAATACTATTACTTAATGGGAAAAGGAATAAAGAGGAAATAAGAATAGATTAAAGAAGAGGAAGAAGATGTTTCTTCAGACGCGATTTATTTATTAATATACACGGCTCGCAGTGCCTTTTAACTTACGAAAATACATATTTAATAAAATATAAACACTCTAATATAATGTGAAAAGTAAAAAAAGTATTACTTTACAAAAATACTTTAACACAGCAGTATCATTTAAAGAGTATAAAAATAAAAATAAAAATTTAAACAATGTGTGCTTATAAAATTTTAAATTTGAAAAAGAAAGGGACTTTTTTTTAAGGATGTACAAAATATTATCATCATTCCCAATTGCAGCGTATCATTATTATGTTTTGTTACGGAAGGTAAAATGATCAGTCTTACGCTTTGGGTACTAGTGCAGGGACTATGAAATATTCTAGTGTGAAAACACCCTCTTTAATAAATACGTCATTTCAACCATGTCGGGAATCAAACCCAAAACCTCTTAAAAGGTAGCAAACGTGCTGATCATTACATTACAAAATAAAAGTATATTAAATTCAAAGAGAAATAAAATTATTTGAAAATCTTTTTGTCAATAATATTTAGATATAACAAGTTAGATTCAGAAAGAGATACTGTAGAAACATCTTTAATAGTGGATGGGAAGTGATTCCACAGTCGTCCCGCATGGACGCAATTATGAGTAAGAGAAGAAAGAGGAATTGTGGATCGGTATTAATAATTAGAGCTTTGAAAATTAGAATGAAGAGGTAAACCACAAACTGATAAGAGTTGAAATTTTTCACGGAAGTAAATAGATAATCAGAAATTTATTCGTATTTATATCCTATTTTATTTCATTCGAATAAACGGCTCTGTGAGCCATTTACATGTTTAAAAAAAAGTACAATTATAAATTTTATTTTTGATGAAACTTTTATTCAATTACAAAAAACATCCGTAAAGATAAAATCAGAACAATGAGAAACTTCAGCCTTACGGGAAATAAAAGACAATATATGTTTTCTTGCGCACCGTAAAAATTGGAGCATTAAATTGTGCGGCAAAGTTTCCTGAAAATATACGAAAAAATAATAAAAATGAGCTACTTTGAACGACGTCACTGGTTCGTACGAATCAACCAATGATAAGAGAGTTACGGAAGATTTCCGGTTTGCTTGCCGTCAATGGACCAATGAGCAAAACTTATCGAGAATAAGCGGAAGAGAACCTGTGACGTCACACGCGGAGTTATTTCAGAAATACAAAACTTAAAAAAATCATAGCGCTGTTAAAACGATGCACATTTTTTTTAAAAAGACGCTGTATAATAGTCCATTAACGAATAAAAAAACCACCAAATCTCATCATTCAGTTTGGACTTGCCAAAAAAAAATAAGGCTCTTGTGTTTGGCAAGTGTGTACTTAAACATATACACATACAAGTAAACAAATAAAAATATATTTGCATGTAAATCAGTTATATCAATTAACTATCAACAATTACAAATACTCAAAAAGTGTGAACAGGGTAGAAAAAATAAAAAAGTAAAAAATATAATAAACAGAGATAATAATGAAACGAAAAGGTAAATAATTGAATCGAGCTTTGGAAATAATTAAAAAATGTAAAAAATTTTTGAAGACAAGGAAAAAAATGTGTGTATCGCATATTTTCTTAGTTTTACGTAAAAAAAAGCCTTTTTTGTAATTCTTATTTCAAATGTTTTAATTTTATTCATAATTTGAAGTATTATGAACTAGAAAAAGTACTTAACATTTAACTCATGAAATTATTTAAAATTGTATATTTTAAAGAACTGGCCCGAATTATACAATAACGTTTATATCTTTTAAGTAAGTATATATCAACATTTATTTATGCTCTTAGCAAGAGTTTAACTTGGATTGATAAAATAATGTTTGATAAACTGTTTTCCAACTTTATATCGATATTGGGTAATATCGGAAGCAAGTCAAACCAAAACTATTTTAGCATGTAACTAACTTGGCCTTCTAATGGTTAGATCTAAATTTGTTGCAACAGAGAGGGAAAACATTTTTACTGATAGTTAAGCTAACTTAAGTACGTACATGACTAACTGAAGTGAATTTTAGTAGTCATAAAGCTAATTTAATAGAAGGAACAAAGTTTTATTTTAAAAACTAAACAGATTTTGTGACAAGAATTTTTTTTTTTCAAAATTTTAAATACTTTGTTTTGTGAACCACTTTATTTATTTTCTCGGCCGACTACTTTCAGCCACAACTTATTATTTAACTCTTAAAAGGCTGTGCTAAAAAAATCCTCAACGAACGGTGCTGTAATGCAAAAATAAGAACTTTAAAAAAAACATAGAGACATACTGTTTAATAATTCCTTTTCCATAATTATTATAAAAAAGTAATTTAGGCAAAACAAATTAAAAATCACAATTTTTCCCGGTCATTTAACTAGCGTACGCTCCCGCGCACTACCAATAACCGACTGATTTGAACGAAAGATAAAAACGCACACGACTGATGTTTTCTTTGTCTTCTGCATGGTATTTGTATCTAATATTGCTACCTGGATGCTGTTTCATGCAAACATCGGTCACAGTACAGCGTCTCTGTCTTCCCTGTTATAAGTTCTATTCTTGTGGTTTTTCTTATGCAGTTAAATATATTTATTGTTGTATTAGCATCACTTTCATTCATTCAATTATTTATCGCATATCTTGGATCCTTGGACAAAAAAAATATATTAAAACCCAGCATATGTATACAAATTTTACTTTCCAAATCAGATGTTAATTTTTTTTTTGAAGATTAAAAAAAACAACTTTATCGTTTAAGTAAATAAGAGAGATAAACCAAGTCTTGTATAGTCTGTAAACTCACGTTAAATCTCATGCACACAATAGTTAACAACTTAATATACGTACATAATATATCAAAGAAAGTGGGAAAAAATGTTCACTGTTTCTTTCATATCTTTATATATATAATTCTTCTGTATGTGTGATGTCACTGAACTCCTCCTTAACGGCTTAACCGATTTACGTGCGGTTTTCAGCAAAATGTAGATCTATGGGCTGCGGTGTTCATAAATATACATTTTCAATTGAATCTGTAAAAAAAGTTGGAAGCACAAATCTTGTTTTCATCGAACTACCAGAGTTGCATTCAACGAGAATGCATATTTACAAAAAAAATGGAAGGATGTTGTTTTTTTGTGTTTAAAAAAAGTTTGTTTTTAAATGTTTACAAACAACATTCCCCTTTTATGTATCCTAGTCCGGTTATTTCCCTACATTCCTTATAATTTCTTCCCACTTATTTATTTTGTTGGCTTTTTAGTTACACTGAAATAATATTGACTGACATTCAATACATTTTTGAAAATCGAATCATGAATAAAGTGCACCCCTGTTGGTGAGAAGAGCCGAGTTTGACATTTGCAAACAGAATTCTATATTTGAAAATCAATTATTTTAGTTTTGAAATTCAATCATAAACAAGTACCTAGGTACCTGCGAATCAATAAAAAGTCTTTTTCCAAGGTAATAGCAGGTAAGCCAACGTTCTGGCAGGACAACGTCTGTCGGGTCCGCTAGTATATTATATAATGTCTGTTTAGTTATTAATTAACCCTCAAAAAGGCCGCATGCTGTTGCTGAAACTAGTCACCTGTGTAAACAAATAAAGTGGTTCACAAAACAAAGTATTTTTAATTTTCAAAAATATTACATATTGCTATGATTCACAAAGTAAGTGCTACAAACTTCTAAAACATACACCCACGATAAACAATAAAATATATTTCACCACGTTTATTTCGTGCCTGTACACAATAAAATTAAAAAGCTGTTTCGTTGGTTTCGAAAGAACGGGAAAAATATTGGTTCGAAAAGAACTGGAAAATCTTGGTTTCAAAAGAACCGGCAAATCTTGGTTTCAAAAGAACACGAGAGTTTTATTTCTGAATAAAATGGTAAATCTTGGTTTTGAAAGAATCAAAAAAGAACCTACAAACGTAATTTTAAAATGAACCAAAAAACTTTTTTATACGGAAAAACCAAGAATATCTTGTCACGTAGAAACTATCTGATATCCCTTCCAAAATGAACGGAAAATTATTTTTCTGAAAGAACCCGCGAGTCTCGATCCCAAAAAAAGCGGGATCTCTTTAATGTTGAAAAACTCAAAAAAACAAAAAAACTTATAATATAAGAAATTAAACACTGATTTGAGTGTTACACACTGTGTAACATTCACCATTTTGCCTATGTTCGAACATCCATATTTCTTCAATTCTTCCATTTGTTGATTTTAGTGAATTTAAAGAGCTGAAACCTTTATTGTTGCGAAGAGATTTATCTGACTGAATTATTATTTTACATACTAGACAACGCCTGTAAAGTGGCCACTTAAACCAGCCAATGACAGGTTATAAGCCCTGTAAATGCCGAGACTTCCATATTCCTTTATTTAAGGTATTCTCCATCCCTGTTGTAATTTGTTAAACTTTATTTTATTTTTACAAATATAAAAACAAAAATGCCCCAACAAGGCGAAACAATTGTGGAGAAATTTTAAATAAAAAAAAAATTTTAAAAAAAAATCCATCACGCCATTTCCCCATAGGGGTAGGCAAAGAGAATGGACCGCCACACACGTCTATCCTGGCATACAATCCTAGCCTCTTCCACATTCATACATCTTGTCATACATGCTCTTCGGTTCTGTCTGCTTTTGACATGACCAGACTTAAGATTTTGGTTTATCTGATCATGCCACGTCTTCCTTGGTCGTCCTCGTCTCACGTTGCCGTTCATTTTCGCCATATATACTTGTTTTACCATTCTTTCGTCGTCCATTCGTTCTACGTGACCAAACCATCTCAGAGACCGTAAAATTTAAATAAAGTGTTCAGTAGACTCATATCCGTGTTTGATTTTTTTATATTATAAGTGTAAATATGGAGTTCTACAAAATATAAACCAAATCAATAAATAAAACGATAGAACTATATGAGAAAATCATTGTAACGAAAAATCGGGGATATTTAGTTCCTATTTTCAAAGCTTAAATTGATCATATTACATTTACTAAGTTAATGAAGATGTACAGATTCCCAATAAACAGCGGATTTCCATATTTAATATCGTTAAATACGAAAATGATTAAACGTTTCCAAAATGAAAGGGCTTGTAATAATTCACAAAGTTTCGAAACCCAACAGCAAGTGATTTCACTTTTATCGTTTACCGATCAAATCAATACTTTATGGGGTAATTAAATCAAATTGCTTTTGCCATAACATTTTATATCAAGCGTAAAATAAACTACTAAATATATTAAATATGAAGAAGGTGTAACCTTTTAAAGAAAACTAAATTAATTTTGTTTTTAAGGCAATTGTTTTGACACACTTACATTATTGTTCTGGTACTTTCTTTATGAGCAGTGAAATTCAGTTTAATTAAATCCAAAGGACTCTATTTCATGCCTTTGCACGAGGACGATATTAAAATATGACAGATATACGAAGATTCAACAAATCCTTTCGGCGGTGCTGATAATGCTTTCGGTCAAGAAAAAAAAAAATTTAAACCTCGGTTATAATTTTCAAATAAAAAAGTCAATTGTTACCCAAATAGTTTTATTTGCCATCTTTGGTCATACGATCTACAAATATAACAATTTGAAATAATGAATTTGAGATGAATAACTCACTCAGATACTAAAATAATATTAAAATTCCTAAATTCCACACATTCCAAAGGTATCAAAAATTACAATAATCTCCCCAATGCACTAAAAACTAACATATCGATAAATAAATTCAAAGTAAATTTAAAGAAATTTTTTGAACCCATGTAAAAACTGCATTCTGTTTAAATAAGTATTAATGTATTATTATTTTCTGTTTTTCTTTTTATATCCTACTACCATCACGCCATTTCTCCGTAGGGGTAGGCAGAGATAATGGACCGCCACACACGTCTATCTTGGCATACATCCCTAGCTTCTTCCACATTCATACATCTTGTCATATATGCCCTTCGGTTCTGTCTGCTTTTGACATGACCAGACTTAAGATTTTGGTTTATCTGATCATGGCACGTCTTCCTTGGTCGTCCTAGTCTCACGTTACGTTCATTTTTCCCATATATACTCGTTTTACCATTCTTTTGTCGTCCATTTGTTCAACGTGACCAAACCATCTCAGAAACCCTTTCTTAATCTTATAAATTATACTTGACTTAGATTTACTGATTTCATCATTCGTAACCCTGTCATACATTGATTTCCTACACGTTCGTTAAGAGATCGCATTTCAACCGCGTTCGCTCGGCTTTCATCCTTCCTCTGCCAGCTCCATGTTTCACTTCCATACATAAGTGTTGGGACTAAAACTCCATTGTGCACTGTCAGTTTAGCTTCAATTGACATATTTTGATTAGCAATTACTGTGCTGAATGCTCCGTTCATTTTGTTGCCCGCATTCACTCTCCTTCCAATATTTATAAAATAAATAAAAAACCATAACAGTGTAAGTCACTCTCCAAGCACAAGAGTTAGTCTCTTTTTTTGGAGTTACAGTAATAGCATTTACTAGATGTATAAAAATAAATTTGTATCTCCAAAAAAAGGAAATTCGGTTCAATTTTGGGTTGCGAAAAACGGGACAACGAAGCTTCGAAGACCAACGGGCAATAATTGTCTTTTTCGCAAAATATCGGGGAAGCATTTGTGAGAGAGTGAGAGAAAATCTATGTTCAAATGCCTATTCATCATATTTCCCTAACATTACATGTCCTCTTAATGTAATAAGAATCTGAATTAATATATTTTTTATTATAAATAATATGTATTAGTTTAGAAGTTGATAATAACTGACCGCTAGTTTTTTTTGTTTTTTGTACGCTAATCTAAATAAATACGTTACGTCCTAACGCTCCTATATACCTGCGTGAAAAATTTCAACGCTTATCCGTTCATGGTTTACCTCTTCGTTCTAATACTCAAGGCACTCTCTTAATACCCATCCACAATTCCTCCTTCTTCTCTAACTCATATGTTGTCCATGCGACTCGACTGTGGAATCATCTCCCATCCACCATCAAAGATGTTACTACATTATATCTGTTTAAATCTCGCCTGAAGAAACATCTCCTTTCTCTTCCTTAATCTCTCCTCCTTTCCTTTTTCCTCTTTTTTTCCCCAATGAGTAATAGTTTTGATTTAAGGTAATTTATAAACAAATACGTTTATTTCTATTTTTATAAATCTTTAATTTTTAATCTTTTTTTTCTACTGAATATGTTCTGTAACATGAAATTTAAAAATAAAACTTTTATTTTATTGGTTGGTTGGAAGAAATTTCCATTTGGCAACAAGCCCGGCAATGTACAAATGCTACTAATATTGACTTATTTCACTTAAACATACAGCTTTACAATTGTTCTACACCAAAATATCAATTTGTAAAATTGATTGTACAAGAATAATAATTTTAAAAAGAATGAGACAAACAAAAAATGGAGGATGAAAAAATATTATTTCTTTTTAATGAACATCGTATTTTGTTTGATATTGCGACTGCTTTCACATTTCATATATTATTTTATTTGATTACAAGCATTCAAAATTGAATAAAAGCACCTACCCCTTTCCCGAAACTATATATGAAGACTTGTGTCTTCCTTTGGTTACGCATATTCACCATAATTTTTTAAAAACTTATCAAGCAAAAATGTAATATTTCTTAACAATTAAATCGCAAAAATAACAAAATATAGAAAATAAAAAAAAAACATTGTACGCCTCACTGCAGTATTATCAATTTGTGATGAATCAAATACCTATGGCCAGTACAATCACATTATTCTAATATCCCTTTATCACGTGGGTGAGATTCATCCGGCTGAACCAAATCTCCTACTAGGCAACGCCTGAAATCAATTTTGCAATTCTTATACTTCTTCTTTTACCAGGTAGTAGTAATTCAACAATGTTTGATTATGTCCAAATGCTTGCAGACTGGCTGGATTTCTTCCCTAGGGAGTTGTTCATATTTAAATTTATTTCATAATTAACACCAGTTTTTATTATATACATTCAAACAAAACTTATATTTGTTATTACCTTATACCTAAATGATTTTAATTTAGATTCTTTTATTTCCATAATTATATAAAATCATGATTTACAACCCCTGCTTGCACTTGTATATAACATAGAAATTCGTTTAGTCTCCAACCAGTCTGACGCTGTCGGTCACGACGAAACCCGATCACTGGTAAAAAATTATTTAAAAAGTGGAATAAAACTGTATACGTATTTTTATTATTATAATTAGATAAATTTAACTTATCGTTCTATGAAGCAATAGCTCTATTCAATCATTGTATATTCCATACCATTTCACTTACTAGGGTTGGTTCATTTTTATGATGTAAAAACCTCAAAATTATTAATGACGGTTATTTGCAGACTATTACCGTTAGTACTGATAAATATCTCAAAAATATATTACAAATTCAAAACGTAATTCCGATTTCGTGAGTCGAATACAATCATCAAACATTTTAAAAGCTCGGTAAAAAATAACAAGGTAAATTTTCAGCTCCACTTATCTGACTAAATATTTTAATCACACTCTGAGCTTATTTAAACATTTCACCCACACTCTGAGCTTACTTAAACATGTCCACCACAACTTGTTTTCCATTTTCTAATAGTAAATTATTAACATCAATTTGATCAAACCCTAATCCGCACCTGATGGTGCATAGGGCACCCACTAACGTGTAACACTGAGAGTAGCCAATGTCATATAGCATCTTTTTGCAACAGTATTCTATGAAAGACATGATGAATTTCGAAGAAAACTCGAAATATTATGAAAAAGTTTTATGACAATCACAATTAAATAAAAATTTATAGCATTTAAGTAGGAATATTTTTGACACTTGTGCAATAATATTTACACACATGTCCACCCTCATTTCATAATAACACCCACTACCCATCTTCTCACTCACTTACACTAACACAAACACACTAGCATGTATTGTACGAGTATTTAATGTATTTTTGTGGATATCTGTCATTGGTTTTATTCTCTGTATATTTTATTTTTTATATTTTTTTTACATGTATTACTGTTGATATTCTTAATAAATAAAATGAAATGAAATAAAAAATATTCCTGGTTACCCCCTTCAGAATCTCAAGGACTTCCTTACTTTTTATCAGATTTTTTTCAGTCTTAATGTCTAGACTTTCCTTTCTATAGTGAATTTATATTAATTCTTAACAAATTTACTCTTTCAATATTACAATCTAGATCATTAACAATTTATTTTTAATTGAAGGGTAAATTGGTTAGTAAAACTTATATTGATCCCTATTGTCATTTAACAAAAGCCTTTTATTATAAGCTGATTTAAAGCCTTGGAAATCTATTCACTATTTAAACAATCATAATTAGCTTCCTTATCGCTAATGGCGAGATTCAAGGAATACATGAGTAATTAATATTATAACATCGTCAGAGATTTGAAATCCTGTAAGGGACGAAACGTATAATAATTTCAACAATATTTTAAGTAATATATAAATTGAAGACGAGTGACGAGGGACTTTTTTTTTATTATTATTAACACTGTTTTTCTTTAAATACATTTGATTTTAAAATAATGATATCAGTTTCTGAGATGTCACAAAAAAATTCAATTATTCCAAATTTGTATACACGTTTTTGATTTCCATAAGCGGTGACAGATAAATTTGATGAATAGTCAATTAATTATTTTTTTATTTTTTTATAAAAGAAATATTTGCGTTCTTATGATTACCCAAAATGCTATTTTGAGGGCCATTTTCAACGAGTTGTAAATAACTCACTATTAGAAAATCGAGTTGGGGTACAGTGGGATTCGAACCACGGACCTTTGGTCCATGAGTCCGAGACACTAGCCACAGGACCACAACTGGATCGAATTAAATTTATCTCGCAGATAGCTCCTGATGAGCAAAAAGACAACTGCATGTCGGACTGATTATGCCTGACTAAAATCGACAAAATCAATATTTCTTCGTCCCGTTTTTTGCACCCCAAAACTGAACCGATTTTGACTTTTTTTAAAGAAAAAATATCGTAATAAGATTTTCTGGTTCAGTATCCTTTTTGTTTTTCAAAATTATTTATCATATTTGTATACTGTACGTCCGAAGATGACAGATAAAACTGAGTGCTTTTATGAATTTTTAGAAGGTCCTAACTCCCATAAGAAACAATTGATTTAAAAAAGCAAATAAATGAAGACACGCCAATAGTAAATTTATATAGCGTGTAAAAAATTATTCCTCTAGTGCTATATAATCCAGGGAGAAAATATGGGAATACATTTGTATGAAGAGAAGTCAGACAGCGTTTCCTATTAAAAATTAATGGTTTCCTATTAAAATGTATGAAAGTCCTTGTCTACAAACATTTGAACAAACTTTTTTATAGCAAAAAACACATTAAAGAACATAGACTTGAAAAACGTGGTAAAAAGTAATGTGGATCTCCCAAATTCAATAAACAAAAATTCAAATAAGAACATGGTTGACCATCTTACAGTCATCATCAACCCCTCAGACTCTACGGCCAATTTCACTGAGGAAAATAGTCAGTAACCATCTTTAGCTTGCGTCTCTTAAAAATTTTCTATTGTTCCGGCATTATATTATATTGCTTTTATTCCATGTAAAAGAATTGTCTTTGTGCTAAAGATTGAGTAATTTAATATGTTATTTTAAATAATATATTTTAAACAATGAAACAAAAAAAGGATCAAGCAATCGAAATGTTCGAAGGTATTGAGAATTCTCGCGAGTCTCATTTCATTATTCTATTCAGATATTTTAATACGAAGCGAGGAATTTCATTATAGTTTCCTTGCTCTGAAATAATTAGTATTCAACGCTTGTGTGTCCTCTGGGAAAAATTCTCTCTCGAAAGATCACCGAAGTTACACATAACTAATTGTAAAACTCGCCATTATTTTATGTATGTGTCGCTTTTGTGAGAGAATTTTTAAGTCTAAAGAGGGAATCAGAAAAACATGTTTTTAACTAAATTTCAAATAAATACAGCATAATATTTAATAAATGTCAATCCACCCTAATTTTACCGTGCCGTGTGGATTTTGAGGATTCGTGTTAATAAGGCGTACGCGTTCAATAAACACACACTATTGTACCCTTCGGAAGCCTGTAGAGACACACTAATATTTAGGCTATTTAAGTGTATTGGATGGCCTCAACTAGGATTGAGTTACCTTTATAATCCTATGCAAAAATTTCAAATCACCTTTATCGCCCTTACACCATTTATCCCTGACAATCTCTCAGACCTTATAACTCTCGAAGCTAGCCGAAGCGTGTCCTAGTAAGTAAGTAAGATAGCTTAATTATATGAACTTTTCCAACTATGAAAATTTCCGTCTTATTACGAATTAAATATTTAACTTCAATTCGGCCTCCATAAACTCCTCAAGTTCGAGCATTTTGAAAATTAAGTTGTTGGAAGAAATTTCATTTGAGGCACGTTAAAGTATTCCGAAGTTACAAACTTTTTAATAAACAGACTTGACAAACGAGTTTGGAACCATGTGTTTTATGAAATGAAAATGGCTGAACCCACGTTCAACTTATTATTTATGTGCGTCCTTTTCTGAATTTTCAGTTCGGGGTGTGAAATAGAACCAGAAAAAGGAGCAACATTTCAAGAATGTAAACTACTAAAAACATACCTGACAAATCGGAAGCAGTATGCATATGAAAATGAAAAAAAGTCAAATACAAACACTAAATTTTGGAGTACCACAAGGATCTATTTTGGGTCAACTATTGTATATTTTATAGATTTATTGATTGATTTGATGTTTATTTTATAGAATTCCATATTTAAACTTGTAATATTAGAAATCAAACTTAAGTCTACTGAACACTTTATTTTATTTTTTTAAAAGTGTTCCGTAGACTCAAAGCAGTGTTTGATTTCTAATATTATAAGTATATTTTATATATTAATGACTTATCACTGTTCAATTTTAAAGAAAAAAATATTTTAGTATGCCGATGACATTTATTTATTTATTCATTTTACATAAACGGTATAAATTGCCTTTAACATATATTTAACATAAATATGAAAAAAAAAACATACCTATATAAAAACTTTGGACTATTCTGTAAAAATATTCTTGAAAAAACTGACGTATTAACAAACAATAACATAAACGAAGATCTAACTATGTTGACTAAATGGAAACACATAAACATTACTCACACTTAATGAAAAAAAAGCAATACCATCGTTAATAATATTTTTAAAAGTCATAAAATAGATGCTTATGTAAACGAACACCGACTAAGTGAAATTGAAAATGTTATAAGGACTTACAACAGACAGACAATTGACATGGACAACTCACATCAATAATGTATTTGGCAAAATGGCAACTTTATTGAGTCTTTTTTCAAAAATCCAAAACTTTGTTCCAAAAACGGAAAAATTTCATATGTATGAAGCCTGTGTCAAATCAAAAATATACTATATGCAACAACTATAGGGAACAGGAAGTCAAAATGACATAAACAGAATACAAAGACAACAAAATAAAATATTAAAACTACTATATGACCCTTATCTAACACCAACTAAAGAGCTCTTTAAAAAAACTAAACAATTAAATTTATTATTATTTTGTTTTTTTCAATTATTTTACATATTTATTACAGCAATATACAAGTAATTATTTATGCAACAAATTAATTCAGTAGTAAAAGTAAGCATACATATTTTTTATTTTTGCTGTTGGTTCATCTAAACTGCCTAACTAGGAATAGCTTCCCCGTTCTAAGGCAGTAAATTATGTATTTTATAATGATATTTAAAAGTATTTACAGTTTTATCATAATGTGTGCTTTTTCAGTCTTAAAGGTAAACAATGAATATCCAGAGAAAACATAAATAATACCAAAATCTCTATATCCTAAGTCCCAAGTCATTACTAGTAAAATAAGCAACCAGCTTACGTCCTTCTACATCGGACAACAAATTCTCTGACTCCCTCCGACCAATATGGATTAAGAATGCAGTCAACACCTTCCTCAGCCTGGCAATCCCACCACATTTCCACGAAACTGGGATAAGGTTATACCCTCGGGCCTATATAATAATGTAAATGAACTTTTTCAACTAGAATCTTTAAAACTTATTCATAAGTTGGCAAACGATATTATTGTAGACGAACAACTAAAACATGAAAAGAATTGTAATAAACATGGATATAATACAAGAATATCAGAACAATATCACATAAAACATTTTAAAACGTGATAAGAACAATCGAGACTAATAAACCAGGGACTGAAATTATAAAATAAACTACCGGACGAAACTAAATAAAAGACTCAAAGAAACTTTTCAAAACACGTAAAAAATGTTATTATCAACAACAGAGTATGAATTAAAATTATATGTTATTTTTGTAAAATGTATGTAATATTCCGTAAGGGTTAATAAATAAATTTTCAAAAAAAAAAAACAAAAAAAGCCCTGGACGAGTGATACAAAATTACAACTTTAAAAAATCTTCTTTACAATCTCAATCCTGGGGATTGGTTTGCAGCAAAGTCCTGCATCTCGTCTTCCACTGCGCTTTATTATCTGCAGTCCTCTTCAGTTCAGCATATGAGGCGCAGTTCAAGTCCCCGCATAATACTCTTGTCGGGGGCACTCTCTGAGATTTGTCCCCGCAGCCATTTCTCTGTTGTGTCATGGCGCATAATGTAGCCGATCCATTGGGCTCGCTCGACGTGGTTTCTACAGGAAATTCCTAATATTCTTCTGTAGCACCACATTTCAAAGGTCTCTAGTCTTTTTTATCTCCTTCGGTGAGGCACCATGTATCATAGTCGTCCATCAATTTGGCTCGAAAATCTTTAATTTTTTTGGTGAACGCATGCCTTGCTTGATGTATGCGACAGTCGACTTCACTTTTTGATTGTGCTTGCAAGGCACACAAACTCTTCGCGTTTTTAAGTGTTGCTCCTAATATGACTCCACTTATTTGCTGCTCATTACGGGCCACAGTCATCACTTAAGTTTTGTTCCTGTTTATTTTTATCTTATATTTATTATTTAGTACATTCTCCACGGCTGTTAGAGCTTCCGCAAGTTTTTATTTTATTTTACCAATCAGCGCGATGTCATCAGCAAACCTCATAATATACACGTTGTTTCGGGGCCAGACCGTGAAACTTCAGAGGAACATTCCTTATGGGAAACTTAAAAAAAAAACCCTCATAATTGTTTTCTAAAAACTTAATTTTACTTATATTTTTTTGTAATTTAAAAATAAAGTAAATCTTTTATTTCTGGGAGATGCATCCCTTCTACAAACCCCTACCCCTCCCCTACAAAAAATATAAATAAAACGCATTTGGCCAATGAAGCGATACGCACCAGTCGCTGACAAGGGAAGCGGTTGGGTAGGGGGGTGGGTTATTCTGAGAAATTGAAAATATACTCCATTTTTAGATCATAAAAAATATATTATATCATCAAAAAAATATAGTTTTTGGAAAAGGCATATAAGGTTTTTTTTAAGTTTACCATGAGGAATGTTCCTCTGAAGTTTCGCGGTCTGGCCCTGAAACACGAGTATATAAAAAAATCATAGCGCTGATAATACGATTCATAAAAATATTTTAGATTTTTGGCTTAGTTTGATTGTCTATAAATAAATTTGAAAAATATTTAAGAACCACTGAACTTCCTCATTACGAATACTAACGCGAGAAAATTAATAGAACTTTCGAAATTTGTAATAAAAAACGCTTTATTGAGTCCGTGTCGTACCAAAGGTTGGAGATAACTATTTTAAAGTGCTAAATGATAAAAAAAATGTAATAAGCTCAGATAATACACAATAACAAAAATGGTGGCATAATCGATGACAAGATAGGTATAATTAGGTACATAATGGTAGACTAGATATTTTCGGATTATTTTGAAACAAGTTTGATGGGGGTGAGTTAAGAATGCGGTGCTTTGTAGAATGGTAAAAGGTGGGGTTTATAACTGGGAGTGGTAAATGTTTATCGTATACACGAACGAGACTTGCACGCACGACCAATCTGGGCGAATTATGTATGTTTGAGTAACTTAAAAATTAATTTGGTTTAAACGCAATAAAAGTTTAATCAAGGTCAAAAATAATAAACTCAATGGTTACATTTCATCGTATTTAAAAAAATAATTATGAAGAATCTAAACTGCTTAAAATTAAACAAGAACTCAAATTTTACTTGCAGTGATGTCCATAGAATCAAAAAAATTATTAATTAAAGCATGACTTATTCATTTATATATTCTCCTTCGTCTTTTCCACATCCGCTCTTAAGTGGGGCATATGGACAACAAAAGTTGCCTCCAAGAGACCCTATTGCCCGCCAGCACTCTCGCCTCCTCCCACGTCAATCTACAGCCCCTTAGTTCCGTCGAATAAAGTCGAAAGATCGTCGTCGACGGACTTCTAGGACGGCGTTAACGCACAAGTTTAAAGAACAGGCGTAGCACGTGTTTAAGCCAGGTCCACCGCCGCATCCCCAAAACGCTCGTTAGGCTGCTGGGTCCGTTCTCGGACTTCAATGTTAGTTATAAAATAGAACCTTATGCGTAATATTTTCCTCGAGCTCTCAAAACTCAAAAGTTTGGTGTTCTGAGCTTTGGTAAGGTGACAAGATTCGCACCCATATAGGAGTACTGGTATTGTACAATCGGCATTTCGTGTTGACCGAGTATAGACTAGAGTTCAAAACAACGGGCATCATGTTAAAAGTTGCTCCAGCAATTCCCAGCCGGGTTGCGAACTCTTTGTGCATGCTTCAATCCTCAGTTGTGTGAACACCGAAGTAATTAAAGCTGTCAACTTTCTCGATCCCCTGTCCATTATTTTAGAGAAACTATTTTAGAGAGTCAGGGCAGGATATGACTTTTCAAGAACCGCATTGTCTGCATACTCCAAATCGCACAACTTTAGGAGAGTTCACTTCTACTCGTATGCCTCGATCAGGTGGTATTAATTTGCATAAGATAAAATCCATTAATATTTTGAATAAGAACGGTGCAAGGACGCAGCCTTGCCTTTTAAATATTAGAGTAGAGATAAATTCGCCTCATAGTGTTGGCCTCTTTGCCTCTCATTATTGAGGGCCTGGGTTAGATTCCTGTCAGGTTGGATGTAAAGCATTGATTGTAAAGGTTGTTTGTAGTGGAATATTTCATTGTTCCTGGACTGGCACTTGAAGCTTGGGACTAATCACCTTACCTTCATGTAATAGATTATAAAAATATTGCGGAAAGCGAAATGATGATAACGAAATATTACAAATTTTGAATTTTGTTCACTTTTTGTTATTGGACGAATTTTAAATTAATTTAAATTTAAAATGTTTTTTTTTAAGAAACTTAATTAATAGCAACTATAATCTTTGCACTTAAATAAATATGCTAAAGTCTATTTTTACCTTAATTTTTTTTACTGCTTTTATTGAAAGTAATTCTTTTATAATAATATTTGCTCTTTTCAGAATCACAAAAATAAATTGCGCAAAAATCCAAAGTTTTAATCAAATTTTATTCAAATTTATATTTACCTGATAACACTCCGCCTTTCTTTCTTGGATTCAGTTTTCAATCTGGTTACAGGAGCACTTATCCCATCAACATCACCATTTTCTTCTAGCAATGGTTCTTCATCTTCTTCTTTTTCGGGGCTTGCATCATCGGGGTCCTTCCCCGACTCGTGGCACTCACATTTACAATCTTCAGGATTCACATAAGTATATACAATGTTAGCTTCACTCGATACCTCTATATTGGTTCTACTCGGAATAGTCTGAATTCGTTTGGGTAGTTTTCTTCTCTCCGGAATATCTTCAAAGTTAATCCATTGAGACTTTGGCACTGGTGCTCTAGGAGGTAATGGTGGTGCAGGATCAGAATCAGATTCGTGACTCGTTGAGCTTTTCCTTGTTCCGGCATTTGAGATTCCTTGTTCCGCGAATTCAAACCAAGTTTTTGAACAAGGTCCCGAAGAAATTCTGCGTGGAGATTTGGTTTTTTGTTTGACTTTTGTTTTTTCTTGAGATTCATCTTTCTCTTTTGGCAAACTTATTTTTAAACGTTCAACTTTTATTGAATCTGGTGTGTATACTTCGTCAGAACAATATTCTTCTAAACAGCTTGGATTTATTGGTGTTGTTGATCTTGGCCTTTCTATTGGGAATGTTTTCATTTCTAGGGTTAGTCTTTGTTTTACTGGAACAATTGGAACTGCTACGGATCTTTCCATCGGCAAGGTTGTCGGAACATAAGGAAGTTCATCGTCAAAAGAATCTTGTTGGAGCACCAGCCCCTTTCTTTCGTGATCTATGGGTCCTGGTTCACGGTGACCGGCTTTTTCAAGAGCTAGTAACTGTTTTTTCCGTATGAAATCTAATTCAGAATCTCTTTCACTTTCTGAAGAATCGACTGCAGCATCTTCTGAAAGGAAAGAATTTCCTCTACTAATTTTATCTAGAGAGTCTCTACACATAACTACTGGAGAACTTTCAAGAGTTTTTTCGCTAGAAGCTAGACACAAATCAGATTGCCGCGAATCTGACATTTCAGATGAATGAATACAAACTTCATCCGTTATTATTTTAGCAACTTCTAAATCAGTTTTACTACTTAGTTTATCAGATTTATTGTCGATAGATGGGGAACGATTTACAATGTCGTCTGAGCGTTTTTCACTAATTGGGACTTCGATTACACTATCTTCGGATATTTGACTTTTGTTATCAGACATTTGACTCGATTGACTATCGGTTTTCGATAAGCTAAATTGCAAACTAAATAATTGATCTTTACTGCCTACTTTCGTTGTGAAAATGATATGCTTTTTTGTTTGATTACTCATTTTATCATCCTCATTTTTGATTATTTCAGGCTCAACATCTATTGCACTGTGTACACTATTGTTTGTTTTGTGTATTTCATTATTGTGTTTCATTTCGTTGGCCTGAAAAATATTTTGCGTTTTTTTTAACTCTGGGGAAGGTTGAATTGTTTTTTCTACCAGCATGTCAGGAAGTTTTTCTTGCATCTTTAATTTTTCTTTGTGTTCTGTTCTCACATTTGATTGAACATGGTGAATATCTACTTTTTCTTGCGTTTTTTCATCACTTTTTGATAAATCTGTCGAAGACGATAGACTGGTTTTAGTAGATTGATCTGAGTTTGTACTGTTTTTGGTTGATATATTACTGTACATTTTATTTATTTCTTCCTTATCCTTATCTGACATTAAATCACAACGTACTAATCTATCCTCGCTTGGGGAGTGCAATGGAATTCTAATGCTTCCATCAGGCAAAATAATTTGCTTGGCAACGGGATCCGTACATTTGGTTTTACTTTTATCTGGCATATTGACAATTTGATGACTTATTGAAGGTCTACTGGAGCTGGGAGCGCTTTTGGGTCGATCAACTTTCAATTGTAGAGATTCTTCGCGAAAGTTCATTTTCGCTGGAGGATTTTCTACTGTTACATTTTTTTCATCTTCATCTGAAGGAGTATGTAATGGTATTCGTATAAATCCATCTACAGGAGTATCGTAATATCTTAATTTTGAATTACTTCTCAAATTTTGAACGCTCTTGGCTTCCGAGCTATATTTATATTCCATAGTATGTAGACCATCCAAGTTTGGTAAGCTTTCCCTCGCTACTGGGGAAGCTGATGCACTTGATTTTCGAGGCTTAAATATTGCCAAAACGGATCCTTTCGACTTACTTGATGTTGTTGGAGTAGCAGTACTAGATTTATCTCTATCTCTGCTTTTACTTCTTGACCGAGAGCTGTGAGTACTTCCGGCTATCTCTTTGGTGTTTCCGGTTTTATTTTTAGACGAACCTGTCGGAGAATCGGGACTCACAATTGTTTCTCTCGATTTAAATAGTGAACAAAATGACGATTTTCTCGAAACATTAATGCCAGGTGAAGGAGTACGACTTCCATTATCTTTAAGTGGAATTCTCTTTCCTGTTTTGGGGCTTCCCGTGGGAGTTACGCTCGGAGACCTGGAGTTATGACTTTTTACCGGAGCAGTGTGCTTACCCTGAGACTCTAATTCACCAGAATACCGACTTATTTTATTTAAACTTTCATCACGTTTTACTAACTGTGAAAAATGCGGAGCACTTTTTTTTGAATGGTCTTTTAAATTTAATGTTACTGGTTTTTGCATTCCTTCTTGTTGGTTTGATTGTTCACCGTCGTCTTCGTACATGTGATCTGGTTTTAATTTTATTCTTATATATTCAGTTCCAGATGCGCTTTCACTTGCTTTTGTTGGTTGTTTTGAGGTAGCTTGTTTACTACTATTGTTTGAGCGAGAAGGTTTAACTTTGGGTGGAATGACCGGCTTTGATAAGATGTGCAAGGTATTTTCTGGTTTTCTCTCATGTTTATAACTTGCTCCTAAAGTTGAAAGAGTGATAACGGGAGATGTTAATGATTCTTTTCGAACTGATTCAATAGAATGTTTTCGGGCATTATTTGTTTTACCGGGCTGAGCTGCTGAAATTGTTAGTTTATCAGGTAAACGAGTTTGCTGAACGACTGGCGGTTTAATAGTTTCTCTTGGTTTTTTCACAGATACGCCTTCCGCTAATATGGCATCTCTGGGATCATGTTTCCTCGAAAGTAATACTTGTTCAAGAATTTCCGAATGATTTTTATCATTCCCTACCACACAGACATCGTTTTCTAGAGGTTTAGGTCCACAAAACGATGTTTCCAGCAACATCTTATGTGGAGACGGTGATCTTGATACGCCAGAAATAACGGATAACCGGCTTTGGCCCGATATATGGCTAACATTACTATGGCCAGAAATATGGCTCATATTCGAGTGTCCGGAAGCGTTAGAATGCCCGGAGCCTTGGCTTCCGATACTCGATAGTCTACTCGTTCTTCCAGATATTGAAAGTAGTACAATATCTGAACATTGACTATCTTTTCTATGCGGATCTTGCACTTGATCCTGTTTGAATATAAGAGGCGATTTACGCGAAGGCTGTTTGGATGTTTCTTTTTCAGCTATCCCCGGATTGGGTTCCAGAAATGCCAGCTCCTCGGTGGAGGATCTGAGATCAGCGGTGCCATCTTCCGTGAATCCTAGCCCTAGCTTGTTCCCTTCCGAGTCTCTGTCTTCGACTCCGAAGATCGCATTTTCCGGAGAACTATCTCTGGAGTCATGGTGACTGGAACTGGACGCTCTGGAGATGTCTATCCTTGGGGTGGAGGGGGTTTGGAGATTTAGAGAACCGAGAGGAGTGTGCGGACCCAGACCTTCCATGGTATGCTGTGGGGCGGAAGGAGGGGCGTGAGGCCCAGGAGAGGCACTGCTGGTGTCTTCTGAGATGTCTGGCAATCGGATTATCGGCTTCTCATCAGGACTGTCCTGCTGCAATGGAAAAAAAATACTTAAGAATTGTTCCCTTTAAAAAGTACCACATCTATATTATCAAGCTCAATTATATTTAAACTACACGTTTGTTACCTCGTTTTACGTTTCGAATAAAACGTTAATGGATTTTTTTAAAATATTTATTGAACAATGCGTAATAGTAATATAAATACTATATTCGTTATTAGTATCGTTTGCCTATCATGGAAGAGGTCTCTGGTTCGATTCCCGACATGGTTAAGATGATACATTTATTTGAAATGGTGTTTATACACTAGAATATTTTATAGCCCCTTCAGGGTCCAAGCAGTCCACTGCCACCAGAAGCGTAAGACTAATCATCTTACCTTCATGTAATAAAAATTATCAAAATACGCTGCGATTGATTTACCGATGCAGTGCCCTATGCACCATTAGGTGCAGAAAGGGAATGATGACGATTCGTTATTAGAATGCCTTACTTCGCTCTTTTACTTGGCGTATAATATAATATTAAGTGTTAAAATAAGTTGTGTCGCTTTTTTCCAAATTTAACAATGAGAAGGTTCATTCACCAGACACCAGTCTTGAAGATGCCTACTGAGGCGAAAGCGCTCGTTGGTCAAAACAACAAAAAAGTCAAACTAAACCAAGAAGTTTCATTGATAACTTTATTTATAATTTTATCAAAATCATTAACTATGGAGTTTTATCAAGAAATATCAACAAAAAATATCAATATGTAAATGTGTGTTATGTCAGAGGCAAAAAATAATTATAAATGTTGCAGTGTTTCAGTAAAACATTATCTTTTTTTTTCGTAATATTCCATACACAAAATATTCGACGGAAAAAGTCTGACAAGAAACAATAAAAGTTGACGTGTGGCAGGAGAGCCTATAGATAAATACGGATTTCTTAGTGTTAAAACTTTAGAAAATTATAAATATTTCAGTGCATAAAATATGTTTACTTGAATAGGAAATTGTTTAGTAATAATTTAAATCGTATTAGTAATAGATCCGATAGTGTACTGCCGGTTTTAGGATGCAGAACTAAGTTTGCATAGAGGCACTCCTCACATGTCGGTCCAAGATCCTTCAATTTGCTAACCAAGGAACTACAAAACATCAAATCAATGGTACATTTTAAAGAAGGTTTGAGGTCTTGGATTAGCGTGGAAGGAACAGATACACATTCTTTAAAAAAATAATTTAAATTAAAAACAAATGCATTCTGCAAATAAATCATGTTTTCGTAATATCAGCATATGTTAATTTAGTTTTTCTTTTCTTTTTTTCATATTCATGTCATTCTGTATATATATGCCATTAACTTTTTTATAATTAAAAAATGAATGGCCCACGCTCAGACGCTGAAGTCTTTCTGGGCATTTTTTCCAATTCATGTTACAGCTTAATTTTAAGATGTATTTTTCTAAAGTGTATTTTTGTAATTATATTTCTTTGTAAATAATATGTGTGGAAAAATAAACAAATAAAAAAAAAATTTAAAAAATTGTCAGTGGGTTTTCAAGAATAGCATTATGACAAAGCAATCGAGATGCCCAATCGACTGTTGTCGAGTGAGTGACAAAATGTCATATCTTTCCAGCATAAGGCTCATGGACACATCACAGATGAACAGCATGGGTTTAGGAAGGGCCACTCGGCTGAAACTAATTTAATGACATTTACTGACTATATTACGGCTGCATTAGATGCAGGACATCAGGTTGACTGTTCATATAACGACTTTGCCAAAGCCTTTGACACAGTCGATCATGATGTTATGATAAACAAGCTGCGTGAGATCGGTTTCTCGGATGGAATACTAAAATTAATGGCGAGCTACCTCCGAAACCGAAATCAATACGTTTCATATGACTTGTTTGCATCATTTTTTTTTTAACTTACTCAGGTGTCTCCCAGGGATCCAACCTGGGCCCACTGCTGTTCTCTATTTTTATCAATGATATTAGAAAAGTTGTAGCCAAATCACGTTTTTTATTATTCGCGGATGACTTGAAACAATTTTTGAGGGTAAAAACTTTGGATGATTTTCTTACTCTCCAGGCGGATATAATAAACGTATCTGAATGGGGAAGTCGAAATAAATTCTTGTTCAATATTTCAAAATGCTAAGTTATGTCTTTCACCAGGGCCCACAAAACGCTTTTTTTCCGCCATAGAATGAATGAGCGGAATCTTATGCGGATTTCAAAGGTTAAAGATCTAGGCATCACTTTTGTGAGTTCCCTGATATTTCATGATCAGATTGAAACAGTTTGTAGTAGTTCGTTGAAGATGTTAGGATTGTACTGCCAGGGTTTATGGTAGTACACGAGTACTGAGAGTTCTTTATAACTCATTGGTGCGAAGTAGACTCGAGAGTGGCTCGATGATTTGGGGACCGTGTGAGTTAAAGTACTCTCTTATGGTGGAGAGGGTTCAGAAGAAATTTCTTCGGTTTCTCCACGTGAAGGAGTGCGGTTATTATTCATGGCTTTATTTCACTGAGTTCCTCTAGGGCAGTGATTCTCAAAGTGGTCTATATCGACCCCCAGGGGTCTATGACAACCTGCAAGGGGTCTACGTCAACGAAAACAAAATTTGGGGGTTCATGAAATGAAAATGGGGGTCCACGATGGTGGATCTCAACATACACTGATAGTACTTCTGTACTTCTGGTTGCAAACAAACATACCCGTTACTTATCCTGTATTATAGAATATAGCGAGCAAATTTTTAATTTCCTTTCCATCGTCATACCTAGTGGAAAGGGGGTTCAGCGCTGTTACCAATCTCCTAACGAAAAAAGAAACATACTGGACATCATTGGCCGAGGAGATTTAAGATTAAACCTGACCAAATGTTGATAATGTATTATTAAAGCATCAGGTTCATCCTTCCCACTAAAAACATTTACCTATTGCTTAGTTTATTTTATGTTTATTTTATGTTACGATTATTTTATATAACAGATACAAAATTTTATTTTGAGTAATTTAAATTCAATTAATAAATGTACAAAACTTAAAATTTGTTTTAACTTTAAGTTTTTAACACTAAACTTCACTACAGTTAGAAATTTATGAAAAATCAATATCAGGTAAGTAGGGGGTCTACCAAAAACCGAAAAACATGACAAGGGGTCTAGGACACAAAAAATTCTGGGAACCTCTGCTCTAGGGTATGCTCGGTTACAGCAGTTTAAAGGCCAGAAGGAATGTATATTTAACTACGCACTCCTTTCGATTGACAACCCTGAAATTATGCGGAGCAGTGGCTTTTATGTTCCGGATAATTACCTTAGATAGCGTCAGCATAGACTGTTTCACATTCCAATATACAGGACCAACCAGCCAATTATGCCCGTTGGAAGGGCTATCTCTACATTGAACAATATTACTTTGGACATTGACATTTTTCACGTCTCTGAGGTAATTTTTCGGTACAAGATTCTCTTACTTTTTTAACACATTATTCTCTGGATATCATGTATACTTATGTGTTATTTTTATATATACCTAATTTTACCTTATTATTTTAATTATTTCTACATGTATGAATTAAAATATTCCAGTTTGTAATGTACATATATATGAATAAATAAAATTTAAATTAAAATCACCCCCCCCAATCGTGTAACGGCGCCGCGCCGTACCGTGATACGGTACGACGTCGTGCCGCGGTACGGAGCCGTGTGCGGTGCACCGCGCCGGCTCACGGCGCAACCGCTCGGCAGTTGATGTTTCTCAAAATATTCGTATCACGGTTCGTACTTAAACTTGCAGTTTTTGTCTAGACATGGTCCGCGAAAGACGTATTCTTCTCTTGTTATGGCTAAGACGATGAATGAAGAAAAAAACAGAACCTAAGAAAATATTTGACGAATCCATACCTTTCAGAAATGAACCAAGATGGAGGCCTTTTTAAGAGAAAATATGAGGTGCTGAAAATATGTGGTGATAAGTTTAACCAATATTTTAGAATGTTGCCGAGCGCTACTCTTTTTACACGGTACTGTGTGAAACGTGCCTCTCGTGTTAAAAGAGGTTCCAATAAAAGAAGTGTTGGAAGGCCACAGAAAAGATGGGTCGACAACATCGCCTCTATTGCTGATAAAACATGGATGATAAAGGGGGTGATAGGAAGGAATGGAGACGTTTGGAAGAGGCCTTGTGGAGAGAATAAGATAAGAAGAAAAAGAAGAAAATAATGTAATAACTAATGCGGAAAGAACAGTGACGTAACTAAATTAAAATTGAGTACATAAGAATATTGAGGAATAATCTACCCACTTACGTTAGAGACGCTCCTTCTTTATTTACATTTAAATCAATATTAAAATGTCACTGTCTGTATGTTTTAGTTACTCTTTTCTCTTTCTGCTTTCCTTTCCATCACCTCTCCTTTCCTCTCTTCATAGTAGAGAGTAAATTTTTAGTGAATTTTTGCTTTAATTTTTTGTTTAAAATTACAAAATATGTCCATGTACTTGTAATTTTCTCAAGCTGCATGTTTTGGGTAGGTAGGAAGAAATTGCCTTAAGGCAATACGCCCGTCCTTATATGTATAAAAATTGTAAATGTATATAATGTGTTAAATTCACAAATAAATACTTTTGTGGTTTGGTATTTAAAAAGTCACAAAATAATTATCTCACATAAAGTTAAACTTTGATTAATGACGCGTTTCCTTTCGCACAAAGGAACGAAAAATCTGTGTTAGCGTCTTTCGACTATTTTTTCCCGAGAAACATAATTTTGTCATTAAATTTCCCTGTCATCCCGTGGTTTGTGCGACAATTAATGAGATTTTTAGCGCCGAAAGTCATTCATCACAGTTATAATAAAGTGCTCTTAGTGATTCATGGAATTAACCTACTTTATATACACACGCGTATATAAACGAACACAGACCTCATGTTAATTTGAAGATTTATTGCACCTTAACTGAGAGATGAAATGATAAAAAGCGCCAGAAAATCGTGTCTCAAAACAATTAGATTTTAAAGTTTATATTTGAAGCACTAACTTTGTGGTTATTCATTATAATAAAATAAATAAAACAACTTTGTTTTTAACCACTAATTTTTATTTTTCACCGACCGGTTTCAAAGCAAACAAGCTTCTTTGTCAAGGTTTACGTAACTAATGAATTGATTCCTTTTTATTTTATTTCTATCATGTTCACTAAATATTACACGTGGACCCAATAAATCAAGGGTTTTTTTCTCTTACACGGGTGGTAATTTGATATCATTATTTTCGAAGTAAGCCAGGAGAGGACTAAAAGAAATATTGTTTATTTGGTTATTAATTATTGTTTTCTTATTATGAATCGCTTTTTTAATTTCTAAGATTTCTAAGTTGTCTAATTTAAATATTTTATTTTCAACATGAAGTACTTTTAATCCAGTGTCTTTTTAATAATTTTTCTGAATTCAAAAATCATCTGATAGAACTTCAATAAAGACACTGGATTAAAAGTACTTCATGTTGAAAATAAAATATTAAAATTAGACAACTTAGAAATCTTAGAAATTAAAAAAGCGATTCATAATAAGAAAACAATAATTAATAACCAAATAAACAATATTTCTTTTAGTCCTCTCCTGGCTTACTTCAAAAATAATTATATCAGATTACCACCCGTGTAAGAAAAAACCACTTGATTTATTGGGTCCACGTGTAGTATTTAGTGAACATGATAGAAATAAAATAAAAAGGAATCAATTCATTAGTTACGTAAACCTTGACAAAGAAGCTTGTTTGCTTTGAAACCGGTCGGTGAAAAATAAAAATTAGTGGTTAAAAACAAAGTTGTTTTATTTATTTTATTTTATTACAATTAGATTTTAATTACTTTTTATACAATTTAAGTTATGTTCACATTTTGTGCGAAATCTAAATATGAATGATTTATTTGGGGTTGTTTATTTGACTTTAGCAAGATTTATGCAGGGCATTTTTTCTAGAAAAGTTAATGAAAATATGTGAAAAACAGATTAAGTATGTATATATATTCATTAAACATGTTTTAATACGTCTTATAGCCAAGATTTTTATATTATTTATTTACTTACTTATTCAGTCAAAATCACACTTTTCAGGCCGTGTCCGTGTTAAACCATAATAATTGAATAGAAGAAACCATAGAATCGGGTTGTGGTCTTGTGGCTAGTGTCTCGGACTCACGGACCAAAGGTCCGTGGTTCGAATCCTACTCTACCCTAACTTGATTCCCATTTTCTAATAGTGAGTTATTTACAACTCGTTGAAAATGGCCCTCAAAATTAAATATTCGGATAAATCATAAGAACGCAAATATTTCTTATTATTAAAAAAAATAAAAAATTAACAGTAGTGAAAAATACAAAGTAAAAAAAAAACATAATTAAAATAACATGTGATGCAATAGAATAACAATCCAGTTTAATAAAGTATAAATAACAAATAATAATGTTCCAAAGAAGATAACATAAAAAATAAACAGATATTAAAATTTTAACCATACAAATTTCGTTACTTGGATTTGTATTTTGTTTGCATTAAATTTACAGTACACAGGAAGAAATCAGGAGGAGAATAATGGCTGCCAACCGTTGTTACTACGCGCTTCAAAAATAATTACGGTCCAAACTAGTACGAAAAAATACTAAAATAATACTGTACAAAACTCTGATTAAACCAATCAAAAACCTGGGTTATGACAAAAAATATTGAGGGAACCATTGCAGCTTTCGAAAGAAGAATCTTCAGAGTTGTCTATGGCCCTGTGAGAGAAAATAACCATTGGCGTCGTCGCTACAATGGAGAGCTATACGATATCTACTGAGCGCCCGATGTAATCAACTCCATCAAGGTGGGACGCTTGAAGTGCGCTGGCCAGTTAATTAGAACTGACGACGAAAACCCCATATAACGCCTAACTCTATCTGTGCCACAAGGACGACGAGGACCAGTAAGGCCCAAAATACGATGGATGGACTGCATCAGCGCAGATATGACAATTTCGGAAGTGAGGAACTGGATAGGAAAGGCAGCAGACCGACAAGCGTGGAGGAGACTCCCGGATTCAGCCAAGACCTACCCAGGGCTGTCGAGTTTATGATGCATTAAATAAAAGTAATTCACAATAGAAGAATCATTCTAACATTCAAAAAGAAAATTATAGTTCTGAGTTTGGACGTAGGTAAATATTTGAGGGCATTGGAAGCAAAGATAGCAAAAATGGCCGTGCCATACAAACATTAAGAAAGTTTTTTGAATTCGTGTTTCTATTAAAGCTTATTTATTAGTTTCTTAAGTTAAAATTCAGTGAAAAGGACATTTCTAACATAAAGACTATCTTTGGCGTTAGTGTAGCAGTTTTTGTTCTTTTTATCGAAAATACCAAAACGGGAGTTTGCTATTTTTGCTTCCAATAGCCTCATTTGACAAAATCAAATCGAATTTTAATTAAATCAAAAGAAAAAATTTTATCATTTCAGTAAAACATTCGATAGAGAGAAAAGGAGGAAAGATGATAAGGAAGTTCATTGCTATGGGAAATTGGATATAAAAATGTTTCCGTACACGCGGTAAAAATTAAAGCATTTAATTATATGGCGAAGTTTCTCGAAAATGCATGGATTTTTTTTTTAAATGATAGCGTTGTGATGGATTTCCGGTTTCCGAAAAGCCGATTCGCCAATCAGCAGAACTCACTGACGAGAACTTGTGACGTCACGGGCGGAATAATTTTAAAATTGTAAAACTTTAAAAAGACATGATGAATATTGATAAATGTTGGCTTAGTTTGATAGTCCATTAATTTTTTTTTTTAAACGATTGAACTTCCTTATTAAAAAAAGCAGCAAAAAAGAACGGCATCACTGAAAGAAAACTACCATAAATAATTTCACAAATGTTAAACTAAATAAATATGTTTGTTTGTGGAAGTAATAATCATTATACTGCATCGCTTAACTAAACTCGGAGTATATTGATCATCTGTTTCACGAAGGTAAGGTACCAGTCCAAGAATATGAAATATTGCACTGTAGTTACCTTGTTAATCGATAATTCATGTCAACCTTCCCAGGAATCACACCTGGAACCTCAAGCATTGAAGGCGAATGCGCCAACCACTACACTACGAGGCGGACTTATCTCCGCTCAATTTTCTTATTCAGGAGGCCATTGAGTCGAAACCATTCGCCTAGGATTCTGGCTCTATTTCTCACACAGAACTTTATTCTCAATCCGCCCGGATAACGAATACATTTCTCGGTTTGAAAAATAAATGGAATTAGGAAGTTCAGTGCTAGGGGAAATTTTATTTTCAAAATGTGTTCTTACACGCAATAAAAATTAGAGCACGTGCGGCGACATTTCTCGAAAATGTATGAAAATTTTTATAAAACTACTTTTTAATAAAAATGAACTACTTTATCAATTACGTTTTGTGATGGATTTCCGGTTTCTGGGAAGCCATGCTTTGCGTGTTTCTATGCGTACGGAGTTCTCTTTGTAAATGTCTCAACTCACCGACGACAACTCGTGACGTCACGGGCGGAGTAATTTCAAAATTACGAACTTCTAAAAAAACTTCTAAAAGTCAAAGCGCCTATAAGGAATAAAAGAAAAAAAAACCACTTGACTGTGGTTATTGATTTGACTTTCTTGTTAAATATGTCAAATATTTTGATTAATCGTTGACCTGGTATTGTCGATTAGATGACCTTTTTAGATTTGTTAAATTTTAGAATCCATCGTTCGTTCTCTTTATTTTCTTTATTGTTTTAAAGTTTTCAAATCCACTTAAAATAACGTACTTTATAAATAATACAATAATATACAATATACACGTGTGTTTCAGGGCCGGACTGCGAAACTTCAGAGGAACATTCCTCGTAGTAAACATTAAAAAAAAATTCAATCCGAAAACTTTTTTTTATAATGTGAAAATTGAGTAAATCCTTAATTTCTAGCACCCCTTCCACAAAATTAAGACGCATGCTCAAAAATAAAAAATCAACAAATTATCCAATCTACCTCCGCGAGAAGATTCAAAATAGCACCCCTGAGCGTTCAGTGTATTCAACACTGTAATTTTGCCTCCTTATCTTTTAGCTTGTAGAAAACCCTCGTTTATTTAAAAATATCTAATAAATGCTGTTTTAATGCTTCTTTTTTTGCTTATTTTTATGTTTAGATTAGTTTGTCTAAACAACCGTTTATTTGGTTGCTAAACGAAATGAAAATTTTCCGTTTTTCTTTACAATTTCTTTGACTCAAAAGATCTGTCTACACATCGCATGTAAATTGACTGTTAGCAAAAGCCTTTTTCATTTAAACACACATGTCTGAAATATATTATGCTTTTTAAAGGCGATTGCGACTTTTAAACTTCGAAGTGATGTTTGTCACAAAGAGGTTAGGCACGAATACAGAATATGTTGACATCGACTCTGAAATTTGTAAACTAAAAAGTCTTTCAAATAATCACACGAAATTTACAAAAAGATCTGGCAAAATATATGAGTAATGTAATATTTAATTATATAATCGGCGCTTAGTTCTTAAATCGTTTACTAAAATATATTTTAATGCAAAGGTTGTTTTTTTTTGTTAATATTCTTTTAACTACGCTGTGTAAGAAGAAATTGCCTTAAGGCAATATGCCCGCTATTATAACTATATATATTGTGTTAAATAAATAGTGTTAAATAAATCAATACGTCAAAACATATTATTACAAAATTTTCGTATTTTTGAACATGCTGCACCGGGCCACAGTGTTTTTTGAAGTGGTAGATTTAAAAAATCTAAAATACCTCATTAGCCGGCAGTGAATAAATTATAATTTTAAAAATCCTATATTATTTGTGTATATTTTTGAGTCCCTAGGTAACATATTTTTTTCAATAACTTTTTGTTATTCATCATATTACTTATTTTTTTGCGCAATCCTACCCCATAATGTTATACAAATATAAATTAATATACAAATATTTTTCTGACTAATTTTTTCGATAATAATTTACATTTGTCTTTGCTTTTCTCTCTTGCAAACAGCACACATTACAATTCATTCATTTTGCGGGTATGCTTCTTACTATTCATTTTTTTAATTTAAAACTGCAAATACAAAGAATGAGTATTTCGGCGGGCTTATTGCTAAAAGCAATATCTTCCAGATAACCAAAAAACAGACAGCTCAAAAGAAGAGATTGGTCAAAGTTTTGTACTAAAAACCCATAAATATATATCAAAAGATACATTCCCATAATAAAATAAAAACTTTAATAAACTCACTATTTAAAAATAACAGCTGTTTTTTAATGGGGAGATAAGGCTTGCACATATTAACATAAATACTTTTATGTTTTAAAGTACATTATGTTATACGGATTAACTTATGAGGACTGTGGGGTCAGATAATGAGTTTTAAAGGAGAGAGAAAGAGGAACTAAGGCAAGAAAGGATGAAAAAAATGTATTTAAAAAAAATAATTAAATAAAGAATAACAAAGTCTGTAAAATGTTTACAAAGGTTGATAGTGACTCTGCTATGAGTAAACCAAGAGTTTACGAGTGGTATAAGCGTTTCCAAGGTGGCCGTGAAGACGTTGAAATTGACGAACGGCCCGGACGCCCCAGCACATCAACAACCGATGAAAACGTGGAAATAGTTAATGAAATGGTTATGAACGATCGCTAAATCACAATCAAAGAAGTTGCTGATGATGTTGGCATATCGAATTTGTCCAAAATTTTTGAATTTTGAACAAAAACAGCGGGGAACGGAAGTTGCTTAGTTGTCACTAAATGAAGTCAACGACGATGTAGAATAACTAAAACGTGTTATAACAGGTGATGAAACATTGGTTTACGGATATGACGTCGAAACTAAGACTAAATCGTCCCAGTAGAGGCATTCTGAATGCCAAGACGAAAATCGCCGAGCACGCCGCGCACGTCTAACCTTAGCGGCTGCCATAGACAATGAAAAAAAAATGACAATCGGACTCTTTAAGCCCGCGAAATTAAAAAATTCCATTAATTCATTTTCTAATAATATAGCACAAATTTTACCACACAATATTAGGCCAGCTTTTTATACTAATAATAACATAGGTAAAATATTAACAAATTGCAAAGATAAGGATGATAAATTAAATCATTCGGGAATTTGTAAATTAAATTGTTTAAATTGCCCAAATTTCTATATTGGAAAAACTTCACGTAAATTTAAAGTTAGAATCAAAGAACATAAATGATGTCTGAGTAATAAAAAAATTTCAGAATTCGCAAATCATCTTATATCCGAAAACCATGAATTTAATCAAGAAACGTGTGTAGAAATTTTGCATGTCAATAAAAATGGTTTTCGTTTAGGTAATTTAGAACGATTAGAAATTATGAAACTTTTACTTAATTATCTCAATTCGCTCTTCCAAAATATTGAACATATTGTTTTATATATAAAACCGGTAGGGATTTCATTAACTTAATTTGCCAGGGAATTTACGAACTTAATCCGTTAGGAGTTTTATTATTTTTATTTTATTATCCGGTAGGAACTTCTCTAATTTAATTCACTGGGGATTTCGTGAACTTATTCCACTAGGGATTTAATGAACCTAATCCGATAGGGATTTCATAAAGGCCGAAAATTTTTCAACAAAGACAGATTTCAGAAAAAAAAAGAAATATGTAAGCTGATAAGAGAAATCACTTTACAACAATATAATATTCACCATTCTGTAAACAAATATTTGGATATACTCAAAATATATTCCATTTACCACTCTAAAAAGCTAAGGAAAGGGAAGCTTCCGAAAGTACCTCGATGAAATTTGCCAGCCAGGGAGTCCCGAAGGGGGAGAAATAATCAAATTACAAATAGGGGATGGTGAGAAAGCTTTGACACGAGATGAAATCATTTACAGGAAATAATGAGCCAACTTATTAGTAAATAATTAGATAATTACGTACTAGTCAAATTTACATTTGAAAAAATTGACACAAAATTAAGTGTCAATGAAAACAGATTTGAATACAAAAAAAATTGTCAACCCGATAACTCATTTTTTTTTATTCTCATTTCTTTTTCCGCACCTAATGGTTCAATAGGGCACTGCATGTTTTTTAATTATGTACTTTTTTATTTTATATTAAAAAGTAATGCGTAGTAGGAGAAGACCCATGCTTAGGCAGACTAACATATATGTTTATTTATAAATCTCTATATACATACATGCACACACACGAGTGCACCCATGCACACTCTTATATATATATATCATCATTATTATTCCCTTTTCGCACCTAATGGTGCATAGGGCACTGCATCGGTACACCAATCGCAGCGTATCTTCATCATTGTTGTCACATGAAGGTAAGATGATCAGTATTACGCTTCAGGTACCAGTCTAGGGACTGTGAAATATTCTAGTGTGAGAACACCCCTTTATATATATATATTTTTCATGTCAACCATGTCGGGAATCGAACTCGAGACCTATTGCATGATAGGCAAACGCGCTGACCATAGTAAGTGACATTCGACATTGTGTTCGACATTTCTTTTCGTTTCGTCATTGTGTGATTTGCCGTTGCTCAAAGCAAAATAATTTAAAAAGTGCAATATCACCGGCCATATACATAATTCTTCTGTACGTGTAATGAATTATTAATATTGAAATACTGAATTTAAGTAGGTAACTAGGTTTTTTTTTATGGTAGAATTCCAAAACATAAAGTTAACGTTTTTTAAAAAATAATAAATGTCAAACTCTGCTCTTCTAACAACGGGGGTGCACTTTTTTAGGATGGCGATTTTTATTAATGTATTTAATATTGGTTAATATTATTTTAGTATTACCAAAAATCCAGTAAAAATAAATAAATGGGTAGAAATTATAAGGAATTTAAGGAATGGGTCTGATTGAGATCCTCAAAAAACGAAGTCTGTTTGTAAATATTCAAATACAAACTTTTTGATTATGCAAAAAAAACACCTTCCAAATTTTTTTTATATGTATTTTCATCGGATGCAACCCTGGTAGGTCGACGAATAAAACATTTATGTTCCTAACTTTTTTTTTGCATATTATGCGCAGCGCAAAAGCTCAATATTATGCAAAAAACCGCACGTAAATCGGTTAAGCCCTTTAAGAAGAGTTTAGTGACATCACACGTAACATAAGAGTTACATATATAAAGATACTTATGAAGGGTTCATAGTCCATAATCAATGACACACGTGCGAAAACGTTTCACCAGAAATAGAAAGCAATCTCATCATTTTCTATAGAATCCAATACAGCAACTCTAATAGCGTTGCACACGAAATCAGAGGCATTATTCTGCAGTACATTCACACCGTCTCTATCATGAAAAATTGACTCCAAAGGAATGTGGTCTATAAAGAGACCACAGGACGCAACGCCAGTCAGTCAGCCCAGCAAGTTCTGTTGACTTTAGTCCAGCTCGACAAAGTCATTCTGTTCCAGCATGTACTCGTAGTTCAAGTGCAGTCTCTTCAACCCATCATCGCCGGTACGCTCGTGTTACACAACCAAGTGCTGTAGTTTATTCGCCATGTAATAAATACGCATCAAACAGCAACCTCGTTTTTTCTCTGTCAATCTCTAACTGGGGTAGGAGCTCTAACCCTCAACAACCTAATCCTACACTTATATGTATTGTTGTAGTGAATAAATTAAATTAATTCAAAATATGTAACATCACTATCATCGTCGTCGTTCCCTGTTTGCAACAAATGGTGTATAGGACACTGTATTGGTATACCAACCGCAGCGTATCTTGATCATTTTTATCACATCAAGGTATAATGATCAGTCTTACGCTTCCGGCGCCGGTCCGGGGACTGTGAAATATTCCGTAGTAAAAAGACAATTTTAAATAAATATTTCATTTCAATTATGTCGAGGATCGAGCCCGAGACTTCTTGCGCGGTAGCAAACCCGCTGACGCTGAGACCACGAGGCACAACGTGATAAATTATTTTCTACCACAATGATAAAAACATTTAAAATTCAAAATGTATGAAATCGTAAAACTTATCACACTTATCACTGCCCATTTCTCGCAAATCTCATTTATCAAAAAGGCCATCACAATTCCTGTTCGTCATCTCGCAATCATTAATAATTTTGACGGCTCTCTCTATAACCAAAAGTATTGATGTTATTATATGCTTAAATAAATATTATTTTAAAGATAAATCCATAAAACTCACAAGTCGTGTCCGTTTTTTTTTCTTATTTAAAAATGAGCATCATCATCATCATTCTCTTTCTGCACCTAATGGTGCATAGGGTACTGGATTGGTACACCAATCGCAGCGCATCTTGATCAATTTGTTACATGAAGGTAAGATGATCAGTTTTACTCTTCAGGTACCAGTCCAGGGACTATGAAATATTCCAGTAGGAAAACACCCTTTTGAATAAATGTTTCATATCAACCATGTCGGGAATCGAACTCGAGACCTCTTGCATGGCAGACAAACGCGCTAACCATTACACCACGAGGCCTACATGAGCACCTGAAGTAAAACAAAATGGCCAATGTTACACGCCATTCGAAAGAAAATTTTATGCTCTACGAGACATTGTATTTTTATTTTTATTTTACATGTATTATTTTATTTTATTTTAAGCCTTCAACATGGAACGTCAAGTAGATCGAAATGAGCATTTTTGAAACCTCCTTCTATTCGCGTTCAATCAAGGAAATAAAGGAGAAAACAAAAAGTGAATTAATTTTTCATTATTAATCTTTCAATACATGATTGACGAATTTATTGTAAAATAATTCATCAGAACCCTGGACGAATGTTTTCGGTTCGATCGCTACTCCTAGATAAAAATCCTGTATAAGGGAATCGAGTGAAGATAAATCTGCCTCGTTGAGCAACGATTGACGTGTTTGCCTCTTGAGGTCCCGGGTACAATTCGAAATATTAATTCAAAAAGTTTTTTGATCTCCAATATTTAATTGTCCCTGGACAGACACTTGGATAGTGGGGCTTATTTTTATGTGGCAGATGATCAAAGTGCGCTACATTTGGTTTACAAATGTAGTGCTCTATGCACAACTGGATGCGGAAAGCGGTATGATTATGAAAAAATCTGTCCTCACAAGGATAACCCGTGTCCAGGACACATTACAATATACTTTTTTATGTATTACCAACGAGAAATAAATTTTGAAAAAGTAATCTGATTCGGGTTTTGAAAGAAGTTTTTTTTGTGTTTTTATTAGAGTTAATGATATTGTGAACGAATATTGTATTGAAGGGTTTTCTCCACTGCTCGATAAACGGCTCTTCCAAACGTCTCCATTCTTTCCTATCATCCGCTTTCATCATCCATGTTTTACTGACCATCGAGGCCATGTCATCGACCCATTTTTTCTGTGGCCTTCCAACACTTCTTTTGTTTGCCCAAGGTCTACACTTTATCTTTCTAGGTATCCACCTACTATCATTTTGCCTCGCTAAGTATCCTGCTTATTGCCATTTTAATTTTGCTGCATGATCCATGATATGAACGACTCCGGTTCGGCTCCTTATTTATGAATTTCTTATTCCGTCTCTTAGACATACCAAGCATCTGTCTTTCCATGGATCGTTGCGTACATTTTAGTTTCTGGCAACTTTTCTGTGTATGTCGTCTTCGGCAATATACACGATTCATAGACACTTGTCTTTATAAGCATTCGGGGACTTGTTTATTTTCAAAAATGTACAATGTGTAGTACTTTTAATTAATTTAACATTGACTTTACCCTCGTGCATTTGTTTTTTTTTAAGATTATTCTTGGAGCTTTGTTTTGTATTATGTTGAATTTGTTCAAAAATTTTCGTAGTTTGATAGGATAATGCGCTGCTTCGGTAGTTGGTGTGTGGTTGATTGTGTTGTAGGTGATTCTGCATGAACCTTTTTCACCAAATCTTCTGTTTTTCCCAAAATTGAAAATGTTTTATTCTCTGCAATATTTTATGTGACCTTAGTGTCGTGATGAAATGTATGTTTAAAGTGCACATTATATAGATTAAAAATGTTAACAGTAAAAATAAAGTTTATTAGAACATTCATATATTATAATGTTTGTACTATTTTAAGACCAAAAAAAAAATACAGATTGTATATTTTCTATACGTACAGGCAGAATATTTATAAAATATAAAAACAATTAAATCCACTGGTATTCTGTACAAATAATCTTAATACATAATTTATATAAAAAAATATTTTTTAAATCTAGACTGCAACTTACAAAAGCATGGAGAAAAAATTGGTTTGGCCGAATGACACGATCCATTTTACTTCTGCACGCCTATTACTTATTTTTAAATGCTTTTTTTTTTAACATTTTCTCTTTACTTAGTGATTTAATTAACAACGGTGCTTATATATTTCAGTTTCAGAATTAATTTGTTTTGAGTTATAAAAAAAATTAAAACTCATTCTTTCCGTCCATTTCTGCCCATTATTATCAATTATTTTACCTGTTAACATATTTATGTCAATTTTATCTACCGACTACTTTGCAAATCCAGTCTTAATAACTGGGTTCTGGTCCTGTGGCTAGTGTTGCGAACTCACGGATCAGAGGTACGAGGTTCGCACCCCGCTCTACCATAACTTGGTTTCTATTTTCTAATGAGTGAGTTATTTACAACCCGTTGAAAATGACACCCGAAATTCAAATATTTGGGTAAATCACAAGAACGCAAATATTTATTTTTCTATTAAAAAAAAAAGTTTTTTTATCTACCAAGTTAAGACATAATTATAAAAACAAAAGCATATGTTTATTATAAATAACCGAAATCAAAATATTTTTTTAGCTTTGAAATAATAGATTTAAGTAATTATTTTTAAATTTTAATATATTTACATGTTACTATATGTATAGGTATAAAGATAGTGCAATTTGTATTTATTTCTACTTAAATTAAGGTGCAAATTATATTAAAATTACTTTTACAAGCGGTGATTTGCGTATGAGCAAGACAGAGGTAAGGAAAGAGACAGAGATACATACTTTAGCCCTCACCTCATCCGAGACGTCTTCAAAGGAGGCGAAGGGCGCAGGCCCCATCCTGGCTTGGCGGGGGCTTCTAGGGGCGCCCTCCATGTCTCTGAGCCCCCTTTCACCTGGAAGGAACCATACTTGAAGTCACTTATTAATGGCGTTGCCAGGTTCGGTGACTAGAAATATTTTCAATGAAGGTCTTAAAATAAGGAGTTTCGGAGACTAAACCTTAGCGTGTTTTCATTTTTATAAGGAAGACAAACGGAGACGATTGTTTTTTTTATTCAGAATTCTGAATATCATTATCATTAGTACATATTTTTTTAACTCTTAAAATACAGCTAAAAATTCCTCTAGAGACGTTGTTGTAACGTCGTATTTCTAATTCCTATTCGAAATATAGGCATTTAAAAATAAAATGTACATACTTTATATTAATCCATTTTCAATAATTAAAAAAAATAATATTACGTGGGTCAGTCAAAAACTAATGCCTCCTATTTTTTTTTACTTTAATAAAGTTAGTTAAGTGAAAAAATTTAATTTGGCGCTATTCCTCAAATCTACTGCAGTAGTAACTTTCCGCGTCAACAAGTGGGAGCACTGCAATCGCTTGCAAAATGGCTGACATCGATGTTCGTATTAGACAGCGTTCTATGATTGAATTCTTGAATGCAGATGGTAAAACGCCCGTTCGCATTCGTGAAAGACAGAAAAATGTGTACGGTGATACAACAGTGGATTTCATCACTGTAAGATGACGACCAACACCCTTTGGCTGACAAAAAGCGGAGCGGCAGGCCGTTGACTGCGGAGACTTGACGCAAAATTTAGCGAGTCAATGACATCATTCACGGTGACCGCAGGATAGCTACATATGAATTGTGTCGCATTCTCTGCCTCAGCAAAGGCAGTGTGATGACGATTTTTTAACAACTAGCATACTCAAAAGTTTGTGTTTTATACCACAATAAAATACATGCCCTTGATAACAGATGGACCAAAACTGTGGAATTGGACGGATATTATATTAAATAGTGACAAATTAATCGTCAATAGTGTCGTTTTCAACCTATGTAATTGCATTTTAAATTCTTGACAATTAAAAGGAGAAAAAAAATCGAGGCATTGGTTTTAGACCTATAATAGCAAAATACGACTTCATTGTTTAAAAATCTATCAAGTATTGTATTCTTTGTAGACTAATGTGAAGTAATAGCCACAGAAGAGTCAATAATTAGTTGAGTTCTTATCATTTACTTCAATATTTCAACTTTCAGACAATTTCCTTAATGTCGTAAATAACTTGCGCTGGAAAAATTGGAATCGGGTGGTGGTAGAGTGGAATTCGAACCTCAGACCTTTGATCCGTGAGTCCACAAAACTACAATGGTGCAACAATCCGATTCATCTTTATCATTTCTGTATACACACCTAATGGTGCACAGAACACAGCATTGGAATACCAGATGAAGCATACCTTGAACCTGTTAAATGCAGGTAAGTTGATCGCTTTACGCTTTAAGTGGCGGTCCTGGGACAGTGAAATTTTGTGAAAAACTTTTGAAACACATAAATATCTCATTTCGGTCCCCCAGGATTCGACTCAAACCCGGAGAAGTAAACACGTCTGTCAGTTTTTTTTTGCTTTGTACTATTGTTTGGCATTATTTTCGAGTAACAAAATCAATATTATCGTTCATAGTTAAATGTCTAAATCAGAAATTGTTGAAGGATGATAAAGAACATCAGAGACTGATTGTTACCAGGGCTTTGTAGCAAGGCCACTAGGACTCTTAAAGAAGTTTATGGTGAAGTGCTAACAGCAGGTAGATGTCAATTTTGGTTTCAACGGTTTGAATCGGGCATTTTTTATTTCTTTTCATTCACTTTACGTACCTAATACTGCATAAGCCACAGCATTGAAACACCAATCACAGCGTATCTTGATCATTTTTTTGTTACACGAAGAAAAGAGGATGGTCAGTCTAACGCTTCAGGTGCCAGTCCAAGGACTATAAAATATTCTAGTGGAAAAACACCTTTTAAATAAATATTTCATGTCAACTCTGTCGGGAATCGATCCCGAGACCTTTTGAATGGTAAGCAAACGCGCCGACCACGAGGCCGACGATCAGGTAATAGAAATGTAAAACGACCCTTAAAATTTGTGTATCAACGACAGATGTGTGAAAAATGCGACACTGACCTGTTCTTTGGCTTTATTTTCCAGGTTTGGGAAACTAAAATTTACATAAATAACTAACCCATGTATGAACGGGTATATTTTTGTACTATCGAGTTGTAAAATTTATGTAACACTTGTCAAAAACAAAAATTAAACCGCTCTCATATGAAATTGAAGAATGTCGTTATTTTCCGATGACGACTCATTAAAATCCCTGGTCAAGTTAGATCTTCAATTGGCCATGGGGGAATTATCCCAACTCAAATCCCCATGAATTACAACGCATCGAAAAAAATAAGAATTTGGCTGAAAATGCGCGATTCTTTTATGGACCTCGTTTTACATAATAGGGAAATATTACATACTGAGACTACTAAAAACATATAAAATGGATTTATAAAAATGAATCGTACTTTTAAAATGAAATTGTAAAAAAAATGTATTTTTAAAAACATGTTTGGCCTCGACAAGTGTGACGTCAAGATTCGTGACGATGTTCTATTTAAATTTTAACAGTCACAAACAAAGCTCGAAATTCAACCAAATCGTGACGTATTAGGAGCGTGGCCAATGCAATTACCGTTTTCACGGGAATTTAAAATTATACATTTTAAAATATTTTTTGTGCTACTTCTTCTTCTTCTTGCGGTGCCTTATCAGGTCCCCCCGACATTGGCAATCACTACAGCGCAAGCATCTCGGTCCTGCGCCACGATGCCCTCGCCATAGTGATTCCTGGGAAAAGATATGCTACTTATAAGTCCAAAAAAAAAATTTTTTACCCGGCATAGACGTTAAATAATTTAAAATTGTAAAAAAAGTGATATTTCCCTCTTCAGTAGTAAATAAATTATTGAATGAGGTTTTCTAATGTTTTAAATTAGTTAATAAAAATGTGATTAAAATAAAAATATTTTTTCTTTGAATATGGCGGAAGAGAAGCTCACAATTGAGTTAAGTCACAAAGCTTTAAGCTTCTGTGAAATCCACTTAGTAGATTCACCATTACATTACACCTTTATCGAGGGTTGAATATTTCCAGAATTTTCCAGGATATTCGGGAAAACAGACAGAAGGAACATAATTTAAAATTCATATATGGAAATGAGGCAAGCATAATAAATACAAGTACCAAAAATGTTAAATATTAAAAATAGAAACTCTTCTAGAAACATAAAAAATATTTGGCATTCATTACAAAAGATGGGACAAGACATAGAACTAATGATATAAACAGGAGGAAATGCAATATTTAAAATACACATACGCTTACTATATATCCTGATCTTTTAATGTTTTAATTACTTCAATTTTTTTTTTTTTAATTAAACGACCCGATGACACCGATGCTTGATTGTTGTCAATTGATATATTTTATTGGTTTGCGAGCACCTGGTAGAGTCACCCGACGTAATACACTATTCTACTGCGGTCAATCATCGACTAATTTAGCGTGAATTCACCAGTAGTATGGACGCATGTATTTACGAACCAATATGCTAGGAACATAAGATGTATGTAACACAAGCCTTATAAATAAAAAAAATAAATTCATGTTATATTATATTAAATAAAGATATCATAAACTTACCTTTTTAAAACTTTTCATCTGTATTTTTTAAAATTACATATCTTTAAATTTTATTTTCTCATTTTTAACTTTTTATATTTTGTATTTTATACGTTTTCTTTATATTTTTCATTATTTCTTTATATTTTTCTATACCAGCTATATTTCTTAATACTGTGCCTTCTTTTATTTCTTCATACTGTATATATTTTTTAAAATTTTATTTTGTTTATATACATAGGGACGAGGTTGTTAATCTTCTTAAAGTTCGAGATTAGCGGAAATTGACTCATCTCTTTTCCTTCCATACTTTTAATTGCGTTTTATGTATCTTGATGTATTTATGTTTTTTCACTACGTATTGTTGTATTATTTAATTAGGTATTCACTGTTTTTTGGCATATTATTTATTACTCTTATTTCTTACTACAGTACAGAGTGAGTTTCTAGATTCCATATCTAAATTATTATCATTTTAATTATGTGTTTGTATTTTTTTTCCCATTGATTTTAATGGTAGTATTTTAATTTTGGCGGCCTTCGTTGCGTAGTGGTCAAGACGCTTGACTTACAAACGGAAGGTTCCGGGTTCGATTCCCGGTGAGAACACAAAAATTAAATGTGATTTTTCTCAAGCCTTGGTGTTTTTACAGTAATTAAGCCTCCTGGTCTGTTGTGGTGCAAAAAAAATACAAATTAAATATTTAATTTTGTACTCATTGTTATTTGGCATATTATTATTTTCTTTAATTTCTTATTTTGTAAACCATATTTATATAAATTTTTGTATCATTTTCCATTGATTTCGATATATTTATTATTTTGTCTATTTGATGACGTATGTAACTTAATTTGTATAATTTATATCTTAATATTTATAGTTGTTTTTTTTTTGTTATTATTTTTTGTTTTATTTTTTTATTTTTCTTAATTGAAATAACAGAATACTGTTGCATCACATGTTAAAAGCATTTAATTTATTTTACTATGTATTTTTCAATCATTATGGTTTAACACAATGCATACAACGCTTTCCGTAAATAGCATCCACCCTTAAAACATTCAACTCTCTGAAAAGTTCGGAAGTTAAGAGAAAGGATTCAAAACATGGTATTATTTTAATAATTCGTTTTTGTAAAATATTTAGGTGTCTTAGATGAGTGTTGAAAGCCCCTCCTCATCCAACTATTGCATATTAAATAATTGACTGTACTAGAGCATAATAAACCATCGATAAAATACCTCTAAGCTTTAAAAATATGTGGAGAAATTTTCTTAGTCTTTTGCAAGTTGAATCTATTTATTATCTCCATTTTACATTTTGATCAATTATTATTCCCTATATCTAGATTTTACGTTCAGAGTAACACATTAATCAATCAGCAATCTCAGCTATATTTAAAATACATCTACCAAATCCCAAAAGGAACACTCCCACACTACCAGAAGTCAAACTAAAGAATGGGTCATGGGGTCTACCACAAACTCTGAATTCGGGCAAAGAAATTTCAGGTTTCTCGGCCCCAAAATATTCAATATGTTACCCAAACATTACAAAGCTATGACCCGAGTTCAATTAAATAAATTTGAAATAAAATGGTTACTGGTAGAGAAAAATCGGAAAACTTACTCAAAAACATTCTACAATAATAAATGGTATATATATTGTATAACTATATAATAAATTAACTAGTAGGTAGTCGTGTTATTGTTTATTTTCGAAATTTTCGATTTACTTTGTTTTATTTTTTATCTTGTTTTGATTAAATTTATGATCACACACCATTACATATATATATATGTTTATAATTTTTTTACTATATTTCAAATATATTTAAGTAAATGGCTGTTCTTTAATTTTATTTGTATTATTTTACTCTATTTTCCTACTTTAAAAAAAAATATTTCTTTAAACTATTTTTATGTGGTTTTGTTTAGTTTTCTTCTTCTTAGTAATATTTTTCAAAGCATCAAAAACAAAATTATGTATGCTCATTATTTTATACGTATACAGTATTATGTCTGTACTCTTTTTATTTGATTATTAATTAAAACTAATGTCTGAGCACCCGACGACAAACTATTATTGAATAGTTTGTCGGGACAAAATATATTTTAATACTTTGTTTTCTTTATAATGTAATTGTAATGTGTATATTTTATTTAATACTCTATGAAAAAAAAATGCACAAAAATGTCTGCCTTTAAACAGGTTGCACCTAGTTAGACAGACTAGACATAATCCAGAGAAATCTATTACATAAATATGTATAAAGTATATGTGTATAAAGAATTTGTAAATTTTGTTAATAAACCATTATTATTATTATTATTATTATTATCTAGTAAGTAAAATCGGTTTTAAAAATCTTTTTCTTAAATTAAATTAAAGTTTAGTGTGTAATATTTTTTTTTTAATGGGGAAACCAAACAATTTAAAACAGTGTCAAAAAAATAGTTTGTTTATTATTTTTTATATATTTCGTTATCAAAAAAGAATTGATTTACTTGTATTTAATTTTTAATTTTGTTGATATATCTAAGATTTTTTTATATTTTATGTAAATATTATTATATTGTGTTACTAAAATGTTTAAAGAGAGAAATCCCTTCAAAAATACTGCTTTTGCAGTTTGGCGGGAATTAAAAAAAATGTTTAGAAGAATGCTTATGTGAAAAAAAATTCAATAAAAAAATATTTAAAATAAGTCGATAACTTGTCTATTTGTCTATTTGATAAACGCATCACCGAAAACTATTTAAAATTCAGAATACCATAGAAGATAAGGTGAAATGTTTACGGGGGTCAAGTCGGTTGCATGCGGAGACGGGGTTGAGACAGTTTAATACGATAAGATATACTCATTATGCTGGCGAGGTCAAAATAAAGCTGGGGAATTCCAATATGGCCGTTGGAAGTTTTGGAACCTGGCCAACTTTGGTAAAGGCATGTTTCAGAACTATAATAAATTAAGGGTTATGGCCGAGCTTTACCCTTCGTAACATAACAGGTTTGATATTTACAAGAAATCAAGGTAGAAACTCCATTTCTTGCAAGTTGTACAAATTGCCTTAAAGAAAACAAATTGAAATTCCCATAAATATCACCTTTATTTGTGGATGTTTGAAGCACTTGATGTGCCATGACTGCAAGTCATTTTTACATAGGAAAAACATCACCTACTTTAAAACTAGAGTTAAAGAACATACGAGATGTCTTAAAAACGATAATTTTTCTGAGTTGGCAGACCATATCCTAACAAATAGTCACTCATTCAACTTTGAAGATGGCGTCGAAATTCTACATATAAACAAAAAAGGATACGCAATTAATTATTTTGAAATATTGGAGATTAGAAAGGCTGTAAATAAAATTTTTAATATTATTAAAAATACACAAGCCCCCTCTCTTCTCTACCCCCGTAGCCACGCCCACTCTACCTTCACTGTGAAAAATTTATATATGTTATGTTAGTTTGTAATTAACCCTGAAGAAGGCATAATATTGCCGAAACTAGTTGGTTGTCAATTTTTTAAAAATATAAGTGGTACATAAAAACAAAGTGATTTTATTTTATTTTAATATATTAAATAAATAATACCGATTACATCGCGGCATTATTAAAAGTAATTTGTAACATAACTTTACAACATGTATCGTCTTTTTTGGGATCCCGTGAAGTTTGTACTCGTTTCGGCGTTTTGGCTACCATTGCAGTCATCTTCAGGAGACACTATGTGGCTTAAAGATGACTTCTGTAACGGTGGCCGAAGCGTCGGAACGAATCTACCTCCCACGGGATAACCCAAAAAAGACGATGCATGTTGATAACTTCTTCTTTTTTCTTGCAAGTCGTTTCCTCCATGCTGAGGATCGTGACCACCATAAACACTTCTGATTAGTCTGTTCCACTCCAGTCTGTCCTCAGCCCGACGAACCGACACATCAAATTTTAGCCCCGTAGCCTCCTTTATTTGGTCAGTCTATCTACACGAGATTCTACCCCAGCTTCTCGTACCTTCGACTCGGGCAGACATTATTGCCTTTTTTAGATTGTCTGGCTCACGTCTAGCAATATGTTCAAAGAATGACAGTATCCTCCTCAGACACACCACTGACAGACAAGTTGTAATATGGAGATCTTCCAGTATCGATACATTCGTCCTTCTGGCTGTCCAAGGCAGACGCAGCAGCCTTCTCCAACACCACATCTCAAATGCATTAATCCTCTTCCTCTTCATTATCTACGTTTCAGCCCCATATAGGAAAGTGAAAAATACCAGGTCTTCCATCAACCGCTTTTTTGTGTTTATTGAAATACATCGATCTCGCCAAATCTTCTCAAAACGGTTCGTTGCTTCTTTGGCCATTTGAATCCTGCGACCAATCGCAGATGTGCAACTGCCGTTGTTGGAAATAAGCGAGCCGAGGTACACAAAGTCATCCATCAGCTCAAGGTCTTGCAACTGCCTTGTCTTTAGGAGACTACCAGCTCTGTCTACAATCATTAGCTTTATCTTATTTTAGATTTATTTTCGTTATTTGTGTTAATAACAGTAACTACGAAAATTTACGCACCAACAATAAAATAAAGAAAGCGACAATTTTAGGTTAGTATCTTCACTGATGTGAAAGATGTCGATCTCCGAAGTGATTATGTTCAGTCGCATGACTGCTGTTTCTATCGGCATGACCAGAGGCGCGTAGTCTTTGCTGTTGAAGATTGATATTCTCCAAAAAGGCTATGTTCTCAATATCACCTCTTATCAGCCTGAAAAATGGGTCAGTGTGAACCCATTCCTTCGAAGTAAAAATATGTTGGTCCCCAATATGCCCACGCAAAATGCAATGGGACACAGCCATGAATAGCTACCATACTCCCTCTTGTAGAGACACCTCAGATTTTTTTTCTGAACGTTCTCCAACATGATGCATTATCAAGCCTGCTCTGGATCAACAAATGGTCACTTTAACCAGCCGATGATAGTTCATAACCCCTAAAAATGCCCAGACTACCCAGTTCCCTTCTCGAAAATATTTTCCCTATCTCTTGCAATAACTTTTATATATTATTGCCGAGTATAAAATCCATATTCGTAATGTAAATTAATTTTTAAATATTTTCTGCAAATACGCATCACCAGTAGATTAATTTTATAATCTGAATGAGCAATAAGAAATTTTGTTCACCTTAAATTTTATTGATGTTCTAATTAAAAAGTTTTTCCGAATCTAATTGATCTTAATTAACATTGAAACTGTCAAAGGGGAAAAGTTTTCAGGAACGCCGGAGCTATTCTAAACATTTCAATTAGATGAATCTCACCCCCATAAATAAAGGTTTCAGCTCTTTAACTTCACAAACATCAACAGATGAAAGAGTTGAAGGAATATAGATGTTCAAATATAGGCCGAATGGTGAATGTTACACAGACGTAATATTGTACACATAAAAAATAATGAACATATATTTATTATATTTTTGATGCTTTGAAAAAATAAAAAATTACGATGATTTTGTCTGATCAACTTTTGGACCACTAGTAAACAAAGAACACAACAAAAAATAACAACAAAATATTCCTCTAACGTGAATTACTACGTACCAAAAAGTAAAACCAAAGGAGGCATTTCTCTGTGGTAGGTCCGAGGATTTTTAATTTACTGGATCAGGTGACAAAGGAGTCTGAGTCATTTTCAAAATTAAATTATGGTTTGAATAATTCCATTGCTTGAACGGGAATGGATTATTGCGATAGAATGTGGAATAACTGGTGAGCGACCAATATGTATTTAAAAATGTAAGAATTGTCAGATTTGTATAACGTTTAAAAACTGGAAAAATGGTTTAATTTGATTGCATGTAATTGATCTACTTTACAGAATTTTTTTAAAAAACAATTTAAAACATTAGGCATCAAAACATCATTTTAGAATGATGATATTGTTATCCTATTTTTAATTAATTTTTCCTTTAATACAATCCATTCCCAGAACAATAAAATTAGAAAATTTTCATCTCAAATCATAACAAAGTCGAATATAACTCCGACAGCAAAATGAAAACTTATCAGAATTTCAGGAATCGCGCAAGGTCTGAAATTAATGCTAAGATTTTATCATTTTAGGGTTTCAGGCGAAATTTTCAGTAATGTAATGAATAATGAAAAAGGTTCATTTATTGTACGAACTTCAGAATTTAAGCTAAACCTTTTGGTACCTGAATAAATATCCCGGTGGATGTAAATATATGATAATGTTAATTTATAAATTAGTATACAGTTTAGTAATAAATAAAAAGAGAGTTCGGGGTTTTTAAAAAAAACCATTATTAGTAAATAGACTATTAAACTAAGCCAATTTTGAAAAAATCTGTTCATCGTATTATCAGCGCTATGATTTTTTTACTTTTGTATTTTTGCATTCCTATTAATATATTTTTTTAATGGGATAAACATAATACCAAGTTATGTAAAAGATTAAGGACAGTTATAGGCAGCATGTTTAGAATAAAATATTTTGTTCCAATAAAAACATTAAGACTTTATTTTTATATCTAAGAATTGCTACATGTGTCCAGTCAAAAAACTTTAAACACTAGAAACTATGACAAAAGCAGTAGGCGGACACATCTTTTGGTAAGAAACAAATCTATCAGTTTTGAACTGTGAGTTGTCAAAAGGTAATAGTGCGTCTTCCCGTTATTGTTCTGAGATTGATAGTGTTTTTATAAGTAAAGGTGTGGTAAGTGTTTTATTTGATGCTATTTCTTATGCAATTCTTTGAATATATACATATTTTAATTTAAGAATAATATTAATTATAATTGTAATACTCGTATTTCAATAAAAAAGTACTTTGTAAAGTTGCTTTGATCCTAATTTGTAGATAAAATGTAAGATAAATGATAACTTTTCAATGTAATACGGTGCCAGGTCAAACTAAAAACTAGCTTTTCTGTATAATACCTTCCAGAGAAAAAATAGAGAGGTATTTAGGAAGACGTTATTTTAAAACAAATCCGCCGCTTTTAAATTCTGGTAGGTATGTGTGAAAATAAATCTTAAATTCGTGTATATTTGAATGAACACCCGGTTTGAAAGGGTTAAGAGAAGTTTGTTAGGTTATTCCAATAATTCGGTTGAATAGTAACTTCCAAAATTAAATATTTAACAAAGGTAATTTCAAAATCTCATTTGAATTATTATTTACAATGATATTGTTAAATAAATCAGATTTACGATAATAAATCATTTAATTTTAAAAAAGCAATAGTAACTATGAATTTATTTTATTTTGTGTACGCCCCGTGGACTAATGGCCTGCGCGTTTGCCTTCCATGTAAAAAGTCTCGGGCCGATGCCCGACATGGTTGACACGAAACATTCATTTGGTAAGGTGCTTCTATATTTGCATACTCCCAGGACTGGCATCTGAAACGTAAGACTGATCATCTAACTTCCACGCAACAAGAAATGATCAAGATATGTTGCGTTTGGTGTACCTACACAGTGCCCTATTTACCATTATGTGCTAAAAGGGAAATGATGATAATGTTGAGTTGAGTTTTTCATGATTTTTTTTTTTTAATAAAAGAAATATTTGCGTTCTTATAATTTACCCAAATATTTAATTTTGGGGGGGCATTTTCAACGAGTTGTAAATAACTCACTATTAGAAAATGGAATCAAGTGGAATAGAGTAGGATTCGAACCACAGACCTTTGGTCCCTGAGTCCGAGACGCTTGCCACAGGACCACAACCCGATTATTATGTTTTAATGCATCTATTTCAATGTAAACTATTTAAATATAGACAATATTTTGAGTTTGTCCAAATTTTTGTAGACAAGGATTGGATTCAACTCCCTGGGGAGCTGTTTATATTAACATTTTACAACAGAGATGAAGAAAATTTAAGAGAAGGTAATATAGAAGTCTAGGCATCTACAGGGCTTTTGACCTGTCAATGGCTAGTTTAAGGGGCCACTTTACACACTGTGTAACATTCACCATTCTGCCTATATTTGAACATCTATATTCCTTCAATTCTTTCATATGTTGATAATATTATGAAAAAAAGAAAATACGAAAAAAAATATTTTTTCAGGCGTTGCCTAGTATGTAGGTGAAATAATTCAATTAGATGAATCTCACCCGCATAAATAAAGGTTTCAGCTCTTTAACTTCACAAACATCAACCTTTATTTTTCAACAGTGTGATTTTGAAAGAACGGCGTTTTAAAATGGGGAATTCGTATTATTTTCGTGCTTTTTATCAGACTACCTTAATCGGAAGACTAGTTTTTACTATGAACCCAGATGAACACTTTACTAGATATAGAACCCTTGTCCATCGTATCAACCCTTGACATTTACATGACGAGCAATCGAAAGGGTCAAGTGCTTTCAATATTTTACGTCACAGTTAATCGCAGAAAAATAAAGGATTTTCTTTCTTAAAAAACGTTCTGTAGCTCACCTCTTTGTTAAGAGAGTGAAAAATTTAAGTGGTTCCTCAGATTAAATTCGATTTATAAATTATTTCTCATGTACGAAACGTTATTCCAAAAAATAATTATGTCCTAATGTTTATAGATGTCAACATTGCCTAGTGGGTGGAATAATTCAGAAAGATAAATCTCACCTACATGAGGGTTTCAGCTTTTTTGTGTACTTCCCAAAAGTCATCAGATTGAAGAATTGAAGAAAATGGATGTTCAAACATTAGCAGAATTGTGAATTTTATACCGTGTGAAAAAGTGGTTACTCAAACAAGCCAACGATGGGTCATTAGCTTTGTAAATGAGTTCCAGAGACGGCCGAATTCTACAATGACTGAAACTGAACTCGCCATAGCAAATTCGCGTACAGAGGAGGTCATTTGCTAATTATTGGACCTTACTTTACTAAGCTAAAGTTTTATAGTTCAGGAGATATGTCATTTTTTGTACTTTATTGAGATTTTTCCAAAAATTTGACCTTCAAGCATTCAGAACTTTATTTTTTTGTTCTTATTTTAGTATTTTTTTATTATTTGTTGGTAATCATAAACCAGGTTAAAAAAATAAGATAAAACGCTTTAAAAAAAAAGGTGACGTACTAGAGAACTAATTTAGAGTAGAATAAATAATTGAAACGCCGTAGTTTATTGCAGGTTAAATTCCATCGTCAAGTTTTTTTTTCGGTATTTTTTTTAAAAGCGTAATATTTTATTTTCAACCCTAGTTTAGGGTAAGTTCCGACGTATTTTAATCATAAACGTTTATGACTACCAACAAATAGTAAAAAAAATACCAAAATAATAAAAAAACATAAAGTTCTGAATGATGGAAGGTCGAATTTCGATTCTCCCAAACTATAAAACTTTAGGTAGGGAAAGTGAGATCCAATAATTAGCAAATTACCTCCTCTATGTGCGAATTTGCTATGGCGGGTTTAGTTTCAGTCACCTGTATATAAACATACTGAGTGAAGAAAAGTAGAAAGTTATTTTATTTAAAAAATATGTTTTCTCACTAAGAAACAAACGGTTTCCAAAAATACTAATATCTAGTAAAGTGTAATTACTTATTTAAAAGGACGTAACATATGTACATATAAACTATATGAAAACGGAACAATATTGTAAATCCAGAAATCTTATAAAAAAGATAAAAATTTCTTAATTAGGTAAATGATATTTATGACAAAAATAACTTTAAAAAAGACAATTATTTACTGCCTTAGAACGGAAAAGCTATCCCAAGTTACGCAGTTTAGATGACTCACCAACAAAAAAAATATGTATGTATACTTTTACTATTCAATTAACTTAATAATAATTTAATGTAAATTTCTGTAATAAATATGTAACAATTAAATAATAATAAAAAAACGGCGTTTCTTTATTCATTTCAAAATGTTTGCTATCATATAAAAAAGAAAGGACGTAATATTCCTTATTATAAAATGATGCCATCATAATTAAAAGTGCGTAACTTTCTTTATAACAAAATTCATAAAAAAGCGCGAAAAACCTTTATTATGATTTTTTTTTTAATCCGTAATTACTAGTATTATTTTTTTTCTGTTACAAACCAAATACAAAACACTTGTGTATGGAAAAAATGTACAATATATTTCAATATCTGAAAACAGTGTAAAATATAGATGTAATAAAATAAATTATAAACATTTAACCAGAAAACCTTGAAATATTTTATTAAAAGTTTTTGAGCGACAGAAGCTATGTTTCAAAGTACTGTGTCCCTTTGTTATAAGGTTATTAGCCCCATTGGCAGTACAACATAGTTAATACGTAATTACGGTTTGGAAAAGAAATACATGAAAACTATTGATTTAAATTTGTTTATGAAATAAATGTACATTTCTATAAACATATGTTTTACCACAAAGATAAAAAACATTTTTGTGAAGGATATGGAAGCCTAGGCATTTACAAGGCTTATGTCCTGTCATTGGCTTGTTTAAGTTGTTACCTATACAAATTTGGAAAAATTCGAAATATTGTAGCGACATTTCTATGTTCGCTGGCTAACGAACAAATGAAAAAGGTAAATAGTTGTGCACAGTAACTGTGCGAATTGGCAAAAAACAACAAGATTATATCTCGTTCCACGCTGAATCATATCTGTACCTTGGATAAACCACGGAAGTCACATTAAACGAAATGTTCAGGAAACAAGATTTTGTGATATTTCCAAAACACTTATGAACTACTTTTGCACCAAATGAGATAAAAGGCCTCCGTGGCGTAGTGGTCAAGACGCTTGATTCACGCACGGAAGGTTCCGGGTTCGATTCCCGGTGAGAACGCAAAAATTAAAATGTGATTTTTCTCAAGCCTGGGTGCTCTGTGATGTAATTCACCACTGGAATTAGGCCTCCTGGCCTGTTGTGGTGCAAAAAAATAAATGTAAAAAAATGTAAAAAATAATTTAACCTACAAAGAACTTTGGAATTTGGTAAGGTATTCAAAATAAAACACTTTTATTTGATTTAATTCCACTTTCATTATATTTTAATACGAGTGACGCGTTTCGTCTTGTAAGGGCATTATCAAACTGACTTAAATATTGACAAATTATCTAGTTTGATAATGTCCTAACAAGACAAAACGCGTCACATATATTTTTCAAAAAAAGTTGAATTAAATCTAATTAAAGTGTTTAATTTTGGATACCTTACCAAATTTCACTATGGAATTCTGCAAATAATCTACATACACAAGAAATACTATAAAGAACTTTCAATGAATTATAATGATTTTCTGAGATAATAATACTACTTATTGAAATGGTGTATCTGGGACAAGTCGATGTTTTTTGCATTAAAACAAAGTTGACTTCAGATTTATTTTATTTATTTATTTTTCTTTTCTTTGACGCCCATGGGGCTTTTACATTATACATACTATATAATAAGAAAAAGTGACACATTAAACATAATTATCATTTTTTCAAATATAAAAATTTAAAAAATATATTTTTAAAATTTAAAAATAAAGTTACATAGTTAACATAATACACTATTAAGACATAATGCATACATTATATTATCAAAGAGAGTTGCTAAATCATACAGTCTCAAAAGATTCCTCTCTAGCAAGCCTGTTTCAACCGGTTAATATCAAATAAAGGCGTCACACGGTCACCAGGAGATAACAGACAGATCTCTCATAATATGGACTCCAGAAATCAATTCAGAACACATAATATTAGAGTTTTAATGGTAATTAAAACTCTTATTATGTTTCTATTGATTTCTGGAGTCCAGGTAACACCTACCTGGTGCATTATGAGCTTTATGAAAAAACAAAATCCATGGATGATCGGGATACCAAATTGGCGGAAACGGACAGAGCGACCATAGATTAAGACATTAACCCAGGAATAGACGATACGAAACCACAGACAACGGGAAAGAAAATGAACGCTTCTCTCAAGAACTTCTTGTTCTTGTAACATAAATTGGAAAAAATAACCACAAAGACTTCAGCGTCTGAGCGTGGGCCATTCCTTTTTTAAATATTAAAAAATATGACTATGAAAAGAAAAGAAATGAAAAAGAAAAGAAAAACCAAACTAACATATGCTGATATTACGAAAACATGATTTATTTGTAGTATGCATTTATTTTTAATTTTAATTATTTTTTTAAAGAATGTGTCTATCTGTTCCTTCCATGGTAATTCAAGACCTTAATCCTACTTAAAACTGTACCAGTGATTTAATATTTTGTAGTTCCTTAGTTAAAAGATTGAAGGATCTTGGACCAACATGTAAGGAGTGCCTCTGTGCAAACTTAGTTCTGCATCCTGGAACTGACAGTACGCTATCGGATCTGTTACTAATACGATTTAAATTATTACTTTACATTTCCCTATTCAAGTAAAATAATTCAGCCAGATGAATCTCACCCCATCTACAAAGGTTTCAGCTCATTAACTTCACAAAAATCAACAGATGGAGGAGTTGAGAAAATGGAGATATTTAATAACAATAACCTGCATAGAACGGGAAGGCGGCTACGTGGAAAAATAAGTTACATATATACAAACGATGCACTGTATTTTTTATTTTTTTTATACATAAATTAAATACTCTTACTTTCTGGATATGCCTTGTATAATAAGTATATATAAATGTTATATCAACATTTCCTTGAATTATTTTATTTTTATTGCGTAGATTAATTATTAAAATGAATTAAAGAATTTGTTAACAAGTTTCATGTACAAGATTTTGCTACACCATGTCTTAATAAATAACTTATCTTTATTATATTTTTGATTTGTATTTAATTAATTAATTTTGAATATGAAATTTGTATAATAATGTGTGTCGTAATATTGATTCTGCATATTGATTTGTATATAAGAGGCCCAACTCAACCCGGAATTTTCTAGCAAATCGAGACATGAAGACAATAATAATTGTGCACCAATAAAATTGTGTATTAAGTGTACAAATAAATAATATGTTAACAAATTTTTTTTTTTTTTTTTGACAGAACAGTGAATTTTGCACAATGCGGAAAGTGGCCACTTAAACTAGCCAATGACAGATCATAAGCCCTGTAAATGCCTCGAATTCCGTATTCCCTTCTCTAAAATGTTTTCCCTCTATATATATCGAAATCGAAATTCCACCTGTATTAAATAAGATTTTTCCACCCACGATTTGATACAAATACACGAGTGAAGACGTATTTTCCGAATAGGCTTTCTTGGCAACTTGTATTCTGTACAATGCTCGACGCTTCAATATCCGCTTTACTTGGGTACAACTTATTCGGAAGACATCAACCCCAGAGGCGGGTGGGTTTTTATTCATAGGAAAAAGGTTAAACATCATCATCATCAGTGCAAAGAGCACTACATAGGTGGATTTAATTCGTATAATGTTAAGTCACGAGAACTTTTTAATTTTTTAAATTAAAAATGAAATTTTATTGTTCTTAGAATTGACTAAAATATTTCAATTTTGGGGTACGTTTTAAACGAGCTGTAGATAACTCAAACAAACAAACAAACCATCACGCCGTTTCCCCGAAGGGGTAGGTAGAGAGGATACAACGCCATAACACTCTATCTTGGCATACAGACCTCGCTTCCTCTACATTCATACATCTTCTCATGCACGCACGCCGATTATTCCTACTTTTGACATGTCCATCTTCAAGTATTTGATGGACTTGATCGTGCCATGTCTTTCTCGGTCTTCCTCGTTTTCTGCATCCATCAACATTTGCATCGTAGATCCTTTTAGCCGTTCTTTCGCTGTCCATTCGCTCTACATGCCCAAACCAACGCAGCACCCCTTTCTTGATTCTGTCAATAATGCTCTATCTAATAAAATCTCTCCTTTATGAAATATAAAAGATTCCTTTTAGACAGTTCACCTGTTTAATTATACGATGCCAGTAATTATTTACTCGTATGTACTCGCAGGTTCAATATTTTATTTTGTACCTTTTACATTGTTTTTATATTACTTTTTTCTTTTCTTATTTTTTATTTAAATTATCTTATTTCTATTTACTTTATTTTTATTTTATTTGCAACTTCTAAGTGCCTAACATTTCTGAATTGTTAAATTGCTTTTATTTTGATGGCGATAGTGTATTGATAGTTTTCACAATTTTCGTTTATATATATTCTTATTTTCCGTATACAATATATATAAAAACTGTTGTTTTGTTCACGAATAAAAATAAATAAGTAAATAATTGTCTTACATACTTAACTATTACTTAAGTATGGTGTGAGCATGAGTGTCCTACACTAATATACAAAGAAATTGTCAATATTTCTGTACATAGTGTTTGTTTACCCAATAAAATGACATAAAATAATAATAGAAAAGTTTTGTTGACACAATTCTCATTTTCTTTACTATCTCTTGTGCTATCTATATTGTACTGTTCTACGCTTTCACAGTCAACAAACTTACGTTTCCCCTTTATTACAAACTCAGGGCGCTATCAATAATAATTTCAACCGATTCTGACAGTTTTACGAACCGAACGCTATTGACGGATCGGAAAATATTATATCAGATAAACCTGCATTAATAATCAAGAGACCAAAATAAGTTCA